>NC_136497.1:66909924-66974924 GCF_053919585.1 Euprymna scolopes
GAAACAATAATGATACTTAACAGAAAGATACGGTAATAAAAAATAAAACGCATATCTGCTCAGACTTCAGAAATCAAGGCTGCATCATCTGGGAAACGCTTTCCTTTCAAAAACAACTTCATGACTGTGAAGAGGTAAAAGTCAGAGGGTGCAAGGTCAGGAGAGTAGGGAGGATGGAGGAGGATTTCATAACCACACGCCCGTGCATCTGATCTGGCTACATGCGAGTTGTGGACCGGAGCGTTGTCCTGCAGGAGGAGGTACCTTTACTGATCTTGCTCTGCCTCTTGATTTTAATAGTTTCCCTTAATTTCTTCAAAAGTGAAGCATAATAGGCTCCTGTAATTGTGGTACCCTTTGCCAGGAAATCTCTCATCACTACTCCGTCCTGGTCCCAGAAGACTGTGAGCATGAACTTGCCAGCGGAGGGCTGCACCCTTGCCTTCTTTGGAGGTGGTGAGTCCAAGTGCTTCCACTGCATTGACTAGGCTTTGGTTTCTGGATCATAGTGATGGGCGCAGGTTTCATCCTGTGTAATCAGTATTTTGAAAAACTTTGACTCATCTTCTTGGCACATCATCCAAATTCATCCTCGAGCACTCGACGCGTTCTGGATGGTGTAAGCAACCTGGGAATCCATCCGGCAGACATCTTATGCATATGCAAATGGTCATGAATGATAGTTTCCACAGACCTTGTACTAATCTTGACATCTTAGACTATTTGGCGAATAGTAATGCGCCGATCTTCCAAAATGGCAGCCTCAACTTGACGGACAGATGTCCCATCAATGGCAGAAGGGGGGGGCGACCAGGTCTGAGAGCTGTTTCCACATACTTCCGGTCCTGTTTGAATTCACGATGCCAGCGTTTTAAAAGGTCATATGACGGGGCATTATCACCATTAATTTATTTCATTTCATCAAAAGTCTCCTGTGGTGTGCAAAAAGCGGATCACTGCTCGACATTCAACAGGCTCCATTTCATACCTGACTCAGTTCAAACATTTGTAAAACAGAAACCACAATTAGTTCAGAGCTATAATTTGCCACATAACCCGTAGAGATATAAATCATTGCACATGCAAAATTATATCAGACAACTGGAAATGGGTCAGGGGCATTACTTATTGCACGCCCCTCGTGTATATATATATATATATATATATATATATATATATATATATATATATATACAGTGATGATCATATTTATTGGCACGGTAAAATAAAAGTTAAATTTTGTCTAATAAATTCTAAAAAAGGGATTAAATTAAAGAAAATAACAAAGTATATTATGTATTTTTAACTGCCCTTTCCGATGCAGCAATCGGATTTTAGAAAAAATAAATAACAAAGGAACAACAAACATAATTGCAAAAAACCCTTGTTCAAAATTATTGGCACGGCTTTGTTTTTCTTTTAGTATCAGTATAATATCAATCAATTTCCGGTTTACGTGCTTTCTGAACTTTTTTATAGCCATATTATGCTTGTTTAACGCTAATTCAGTGAATAATTTTTTTCAGATAATTTTTAGATAGCGATTTATTTAAACTATTATAAGTGACTAAATTATAATTTTCAATCGCCATGGTTAAAACTAAGGAACACAGCGAAGACGTCAGGAAGCTTGTTGTAGCATGCCATACTATGCTATGATAAGATTTCAAAGAAGCTAAACCTTCCCAAATCCACTGTTAGAGCCATAATAAACAAGTTCAAATCGCAAGGCCACGTTATGAGTTTAGAGGGTAGAGGGAGAAAAAGGATTCTTTCCCCAAGAGATGAACGGAAAATTGTTCGACAAGTAAAACAAAACCCAAGGATCTCTGTTGGGGAGATTGTTGATGAACAGAGCACATCTGGAGTGAATGTATCTCGACATACAGTTGGTAGAGTTTTGAAGAGAGCTGGTTTAAAAGCATGTCGTCCGAGAAAGACTCCCTTATTGAAGCCTATGCACCTGAAAGCAAGGCTAGCCTTTGCAAAACGTCATATTGATAAAGATGTTGCATTCTGGAAACGTGTTCTATGGACTGACGAAACGAAAATAGAGTTATTTGGCCATAATAAAGTGTCTTATATTTACAGAAAATCTGGCGAAGCTTTCCTGCCTAAGAACACCATACCCACAGTGAAGCACGGTGGAGGCAGTTTGATATTTTGGGGATCCTTTGCTGCCTCTGGACCAGGGCGACTTGTTAAGGTCACAGGTAGCATAAAAAAGGAAGATTATGTTAAAATATTGGATGAAAACCTGAAAGACTCTGCTAAAGAGCTCTCACTTGGTCGTCGTTGGTGGTTCATGCAAGATAATGACCCAAAGAATTCGGCTAAACTGACTAAGAAATGGCTTGAGGACAATCATATTAATGTTTTGGAGTGGCCATCACAAAGCCCAGACCTTAATCCAATTGAAAATTTATGGAGAACATTAAAATTGAGGGTAATGCAAAGGAAGCCTAAGAATCTTATTCAATTGGAGGATTATTGTCAGGAAGAGTGGGCTAAAATTACTACTGAAGAGTGCAACAACTTGGTTGTAAACTATGAAAAGCGACTGAGGAAGGTAATCAAGGCCAAAGGCTATACAATTGATTATTAAATAAATCGTGCCAATAATTTTGAACAAGGGTTTTTTGCAATTATGTTTGTTGTTCCTTTTGTTATTTATTTTTTCTAAAATCCGATTGCTGCATCGGAAAGGCCAGTTAAAAATACATAATATACTTTATTATTTTCTTTAATTTAATCCCTTTTTTAGAATTTATTAGACAAAATTTAACTTTTATTTTACCGTGCCAATAAATATGATCATCACTGTATATATATTAGTGGCGTGGCAAGACTATAGGGGAGACAAACAAAGCAGCAACACTGAAGCTAGTCTGCAAGACACTACAGATAAAATGCGGGCAAATTTGGGCATAATTTATTGGTTTGAAAATATAAGTTCTTTTTAACCAATTGTCATAAAATTTTAACCATCGAATTGTATTATAATGTTTAAAAAGTTTGCAAATTTTCATGTAGTTTCGTTCCATAGAACCAAAGATATGAGAATTTCAGCATTTAATTTGGCTACAAATATATATATATAATACATACACACACACGCACACAGATACACACACACACACACACACATATATATATAATATACACATACACAAACACACACACACATACACACACACACACACATATATATATATATATATATATATATATATATATATATAACCTGTTTTGGCAATTTTGTAAGATACAAATCTCAGTGACTATTCAACAGAATTTAATAAATGAAGACTCGTTGGAAAGGTAATGGTCTTAATTTTGTAGTGAATTGTGTGCCCGTAAGGTTGCCCATTAATGCGACCATTCATTATCTAGAGCCTATTTTTGGCATTTTTACAGCCATAAAATATTTCAATCATAGTAATTTGTTTTTCTAGTTTTGCGTATGAATATATGATATTTTCCTAAAACCTCTTTCACATGATCTGAAATAACAGTAAGGGGAAACTTGATTCCAAATATTTCTCATGTGTTATATCTCCCCTCTCTGGTTTTCGTACATAAAGTAAATTCCACAGTGTATGAGGATTATTTGAAACTGGAGATATTAATAATAGTGCCCCATTTCCAAAAGAGGGAGATATAACATGAGAAATATCTGAGACCAAGTCTCCCTTTACTGTTATTTCAGATTATTAAAAATCGTAGCAGCTATTTTACTCTCCTCTCCGTCAAAGCCAGTGTGTGTGTGGGGGGGGGGGATTCAGATTTGGGACCAAGAAAGGAAAATTCGGAACACGGTATAGGTTTTAAAGATATATTAAAAAAAAAAAGTACAAAATTATAGAGAAAAGTAGTGACGCAGCTAGGCGTACTTGTCAGTCGGGTCTCTGTAAAGAATCCCATTTCCACGAATTCGCTCTCGATTTATATAGTATTTGAAAGAGTTCATTAATTGGTAAGTAACGGTTTCATAACAATACACACACACACACACACACACACACACACACACACACACACACACACACATACACACACACACACACACACATATATATATATATATATATATATATATATATATTGTGCTTCCTTTTTAAAAGTAAATATGTTTTTAACTCTTTTTCAGGGTGTTTTTAACATGTTTTATCAACTACTTGTTCTTATCTATCTATCTATCTATCTATCTATCTATATATATATATATATATATATATATATATATATATATATATATATATATATATATATATATATACATTATTCGTTATAAATATTTACACCCACATACATCTACTGTTGTATTTATCATTCTAAATGCGTTAGTGTCTGAATATATGGTTAAGTGTCAGTTTTAGTCATGTAGAACTGTTTTAAAGCTTCACCGCTCACTCATTCTCGACCAAATTTTAATTATTACACTTTGTAGATCACCCTCTCAGCTATACTGTGAAAAAATGCCAGTTTTTGTTCAGCAAAACAAATGCTATGATGGATTTTCTGGTTTTCGAAATCGTAAAAATATGTAAGGAAGTAAACGATACTTTTATGACTGGTTTCCATAGCAACCAGGTCGCTTTAGCGACTACTGTTGCTTCTAATTAACCGCTGTCCTGAAAAGGGAAGTAACAAGTGAAAAAGAGAATGAAAGCATGAAAGGGAGATAATTGGGGAATTTTATTGAAAGCAGACGAGTGCCAATAATTTTTATTACATGAGGGCAAAAAGTAAGACTGAAATTAAACAAAGAACAACTGAATTTATTGGAAGCCTGGAAAAATCATGGATTACAATAGAAAAAAATGCGAGCATTAAGAACTTTTTTAAAATTCAATTTATAATATTATGTAATCAATGTTTAATGCTGCAATATTTTAAGTTATAAATTTATTATATTTTAACAACTAGTCCTTTACTTTTCCATGTTTAAGCTTAACATATTACTTTTCATGCTCGCATTTTTCTATTGTAATAAAAATATATATGACAATTAAGCTGAACTATCTGTGTTTCATCCTTATCAACAAATCATGAGGTTAGCTTTCCAAATATTTTAGCATTTTATTTTTCTTACCTTATCCACTTCGGCAAACAACAATTCAATCGTTCTCTGTCCACATCATTCCATTTCAGCGTGATTTGTTTTATCCAAATGCTACTTGATTTTGTTTAAAACATGAAACTCCACGAATAAAGTGCTAAACCTATTTGTCTTTAAAACTGCGTAATTTCACTTCTATATCAATTATTAATAATTCGAAATGTTATGGCGAAATTGTTTGACTCTTTTGTTTAAAATTTAATGTCAACCAAAAGTCAATTATGATTTACAATTATATAAATATAAGTAATATATTTGTATCATTTATCAACGTCTATTTATTTTGTTTTATTATTGAAAATGATGTGATCACTCAGTTGAGATTTACTTCCTGGCCACCCCAGCAAGATTTCACACAAGCGTAGTAGGTGAAGATGGCAAGCAAGCGCTCCCAAAGGAGGAACACTCTTGCATAGCAAAACATTTCCTGGGCATCCCTGTCAGCATTCCTTATAATCACAAGGTATATAGAAGACCAGACGCGAGGTTATATGCAGTTACAGGAAATGCTTGTATATTATTTATTTTATATTTTAAAATAACAATTGTTTTATGTTATGAATACGACGTGGCTTTATAACTAATAATAAACTTATACAGACAACTGGATACTTTGCTGAAAAATAATAAAAGTAAATAAATATGTTTTATTATTTGGAATGTTGTTACTGAACAACTAATGATCAGAAATATTCATTGAAAAAAATGAAAAGTAAAGATTTTAGAGTTTGGATCATATCCTGTGGTCTTAATAAATTCATCGTTCTTAAATTATTTGGATAGATAAAATTTAAATAATTACTTCTTTTTTATCTCTAAATATAAATAAAGAAAAGCAACCTGTTTTGTCGTAAAGGAAATCGATTTGGCCTTCGGGGCAAGATCAAAGTGTAGTATCTGTTCTTCAGATGCTGCACTTCAATTTCTTGTTCTCTGTCAGCGGAGGAGAAATCCTTCACGACTGAGACAATTTTTATTTTTGTTCCTTTTCTCCACATTAAAAAACGACCCTGCTGTCTAACTCTGTCCCGTGGGGAGGCATTGTAAATAGGAATATTAACATATAATTTAAATTAGTTTCGATTTTCCAGGGAATTAAATTACAACATTAATTACTTTTCAAATTCTGGATTCACTTGGGCCCATTTATCGATTCCTATCGTTACTAACCGAGGGTACAACTAAAAACAAAGCTCTGAACCAAGATTAAACACAATATTTATTGGGTGAACGTTTACGATGACTCCAATGCTAGTAGTAATTTTGTATTAGCATTTATTAATGTAACGTTTGCCTTCACACTGTAAATATATGAACTGCCTGTTTATTTTAGAAATTTAAACATAAAATAAAATTAGTAATAAGGAGTGCAAGAACTGGAACATGAAACAGAATTTTCACATTATTCAACAAGCAAATAACGAGGACGACTTTTGTTAGTACTTTATAGCAGGTATGACAATTATGTGGGCCGCGGACTGCGTACGGCCAATTGCAAGTTTATTTGCGACCCGTGCAGACTGCAGTTTTTAAAACAATTGGGCAGGGGGAAACATATCAAAATACAAGGGATGTCGGAAAAGTAGTGCGAATTTTTTTTATCTATACTAACTTTAGGAAAGTATTATTTACATTGAATTAACTTCAGATCTTAAAAACACACAACGTTTTTCGAGTTAGCATTATCTTTATTATCAAAGAAGTTACAGACACATACATTATGAAAACTCAAAAAAGGATTTAAGATAATATATGTCAAAACTTTCCAGAGTACTAAATCACTTGTAATGTCTAATAAAAGACAGAACTGCACATAAATTTCAGTCTGCCATACCATATATTGTCAATAACAAGACATGTAAAGCCATGAAACAACACTGTAAAAGTCTTTGAATATGTGTCCATTTTGAACTATTGTGATTTACGAGTTATGAAAGTAATGCAACTAAGACAAAGGTTAAAGAGCTACGAAGACGAGAGTGATACCATTAAAACGAGCGACTTCTTTTTGCTCCATAATTTATCTTCTGTACATAGTCACCATCATCCTCAAAGCACTTTTACCAGCGATGGGCTGTGGCTCTGTATATCGATACTCTTAAATCGACGAACGTCGCCACCCTTAAATCAGTAAACTCATCTACTAACTGTGATAACATCAACTGCATCCGGCTTCCTAGATGTTTAGCAGGCGTCGATAAATGTTCAATTTTTTCTGCATGGAAGATTTCAATGACGCATCTCTGCTTCTGACGCACGTCATGACCGCGATTGCTTTCTTAGAGTCTAACCACATCAATATTTGCAATTCTTTTTTATTATTCTTTACTTTCTTCATCTCCTTTTTTTATTCTTCTTTATTCCTTCATCTTCTTTTTTGTTCTTCTTTACTTTCTTTATCTTTTTTATTCTTTTTGCTTTCTTCATCTTCTTTTTTATTCTTCTTTGCTTCCTTCATCTTTTCTTATTCTTCCTTGCTTCCTTCATCTTTTTTTTATTCTTCTTTACTTCCTTCATCTTCTTTTTTATTCTTCTTTACTTCCTTCATCTTCTTTTTTATTCTTCTTTACTTCCTTCATCTTCTTTTTTATTCTTTTTACTTCCTTCATCTTCTTTTTTATTCATCTTTACTTCCTTCATCTTCTTTTTTATTCTTCTTTACTTCCTTCATCTTCTTTTTTATTCTTCTTTACTTCCTTCATCTTCTTTTTTATTCATCTTTACTTTCTTCATCTTCTATTTTTATTCTTCTTTACTTCCTTCATCTTCTATTTTTATTCTTCTTTACTTCCTTCATATTCTATTTTTATTCTTCTTTACTTCCTTCATCTTCTGTTTTATTCTTCTTGCTTCCTTCGTCTTTTTTTATTTTTCTTTGCTTCCTTCATATTTTCTTTTTCTTCTTCGCTTCCTTCATCTTCATTTTTATTCTTCTTTGCTTTCCTCATCTTCTTTTTTATTCTTTTTTACTTCCTTCATCTTCTATTTTATTCTTTTTTTGTTCCTTTATCTTCTTTTTATTCTTCTTTTCTTCCTTCCTCGTTTTTTATTTTTCTTTGCTTCCTTCATCTTTTCTTATTCTTCTTTGCTTTCTTCATCTCCTTTTTTATTCTTCTTTGCTTCCTTCATCTTTTTTTTATTCTTTACATCCTTCATCTTCCTTTTTTCTTCTTCTTTTCTCTTTCGTCTTCTTTTTTGTTTTTCTTCATCTCCTTAATCTTTTTTTTATTTTTCTTTGCTTCCTTCATCTTCTTTTTTATTCTTCTTAACTTCCTTCATCTTCTTTTTTTCTTCTTCTTTGCTCTCTTCATCTTCTTTTTTGTTTTTCTTCATTTCCTTAGTCTTCTTTTTTATTCTTCTTTATTTCCTTCATCTTCTTTTTTATTCTTTTTTGCTTCCTTCAGCTTCTTTTTTATTCTCCTTTACTTCCTTCATCTTATTTTATTTTTCTTTGCTTCCTTCATCTTTTCTCATTCTTCTTTGCTTTCTTCATCTTCTTTTTTATTCTTCTTTGCTTTCTTCAGCTTCTTTTTTATTCTCCTTTACTTCCTTCATCTTCTTTTTTATTCTTTTTTATTCTTCTTTATTCCTTTATCTTCTTTTTTATTCTTATTTGCTTCCTTCATCTTTTTTCTTCTTTATTTCCTTCATCTTTTTTATTCTTCTTTACTTCTTTTATCTTCTTTTTTATTCTTCTTTGCTTCCTTCATCTTCTTTTTTATTCTTCTTTGCTTTCTTCATCTTCTTTTTTTATTCTTCTTTACTTCCTTCATCTTCTTTTTTGTTCTTCTTTTTTCTTGATTGAAATCATCGCGTTGTGCAACACCATTATTGCCATTCTCTTCAACCTTATTGTAATCATCTTTTTCTTATTCCTTTTTTTTCCTTTTTTTGTAATTATACTTTCCCAAGGTAAAATGTTTGTCTGCTCCATCGTTATCGTCATCTTTTCTTTCTCCATCAGCTCAGTCATTATATTCATTCTTCATCAAAATTAACACATCACTTCAACCTCCATTTTTTTCTCACTCTTCCTTTGCTACGAATATATACTCATCCGTTCACATTTTCATTTTTTTTTCTTTCTAGCCTTTGTTCTCCTACCTTTTCCTCTCTTCATTTCTCAATACTTATTTATACTGATTGCAAGATGATTTCCAACTCTCCGATATGCATTGTCTCCCCTTCTCTTACTCCCCCCCCTTTTGCTCCTTTTTTTCCCTTCTTTCATAGCCTCATGTCAACGGCACCTTCTACTTTGCCCTGATGTCACGACTCGCCTCTTTCGATATCTGATCCAATCGACTATTGATTTTCTACATTCTGTTATAGAACAAACAGCAGCAACAGTAGCAGACGAATCCAACCCCTATGCCCACCGTTCAAGCCTTAAAATATGTGTTGCTATGGCAACAGGATTTTACAATATACACCTACATTGAGCCGTATGAAATTATATCGCAATCAAATAATGTGTCGACACACGCTTACGATTTAACAGAAAATTCCAAACAAACATACACAAACATCTATTATAATAATTAATCATAGCTATTTATTCATGTATTGGTATTGTATCTGTAATGACTAATAAGTGACCCATTGTTACTTATATAAATTCTCTTAAGTAGTTTTTCGAAACCTAAACATCAGCCTATAAAGCTAGTACCCTTACGTTAGTTTAAGAAAATTAACCCCGTGATGTTCTACATTACATCTGTTATTGTTGTTCTTCTTGTTGAGGAGGAGGAGCTAATCTAGCGTCTGCACAAAGCCCACAAATATCGTGCCTTAGGATATTCTGGTCTTCATGAAATTCTCTTCGTTGGCTGTAACATTTAGTTACCCTTGTAAGATTACAGGTTTTAACCAACGGCACCAAGAGCAGCAAGACTCAGCGGTTGCAGATGAAGTTAGGAAGGTCTGACTCAGAATTAACAGGATTGTTTGATCCACCCCACCTAATATTACATTATAAAGTATCCTAAAATGTTTATATCTAGTAAAAATATTTCTCACACGTACACAAACATAAAAACACACTATAGTTTAGGTGAAGTATGTATCCATAGGATAATATCCAAAGAATATTCACCGGATTTATAAAATGTTGCTCAATAATAAATAGAGCTATTTATATTCATATTTATTGATACAGAAATGTACCAGCTTTGCTACATTGACATGGCAATGTTTCGATCTGTAGTTATTAATAACTAAGATCTCTTCAAGCGAAAAGCCTGTCTTTTAAACAACCCAATTCAATGTGAACACTCAGATGAAAACGTTTTACCTATCGAAGCCTTAGTTATTAATAACTACAAATTGAAACATTGTCATGCCAGAGTAGAGAAGAATACATAAATAAATATTAATACATATATTTATATATATATTTACATAGATATTATCATAACTTATAATATATATTGTAAGTTATGAAAATCTATGACAATTAAGCGACACAAAATCTTCCGTGTTTTATCTCCATAAGGAATCGTCAGGCTAAAATACATATCATTCGTGTTGTTTTCATATGTCCACGTGATGTTCAGTTTAGCAAGCTGACCAATCCGATTCATTTATATTCAATTCTGTGATTTGAAATATTCATTTGCCATGTGCCGGGCTTCATTCAGAGAAAGGTTTAGTTGACATCTACGGCCTATTCTATTGTTCTGTACCTTTTAGAAGGTAGCGCACTATTTTCATTTGTGAATGCGTTGAATTTGTGAATGCGTTGAGTTTATATTAACATTTGCGTGTTTGAGGTACTTCTAATAATAAAAGTCACGTTATTTGTATGCATGTGGGTTTATTTCCTCGTAGTTTCAAACGGCAGAACCAATCTCTTACAAATTTCACACAAAGCTAATTTATATGTATGGCAGTGTTTTTAGATGTGTTTTGTCCGATAAGTATCCAACATTTAAAAAAAACTGGTCTTAAAATATGCTTTTCTTTCTTATATATCTATGAGATAATAATTTTTACAGCGAAATATTTTACATCACACCGGTAAGGGGGATAATAAAATTTCAGTAAATCACGTCTTCTTAAAAACAGATTTAGTATAATCTGGCGATATAGCGTAATTGCACAGTATTCGATTACAAATCAAATGATCCCCCTGTTCAAGCCCGGGTGTAACTCACAAATTTATTTTAATTTTTTTTCCTATTAATGAGTTTATTTAGGATAAAAAAGAGGTACCATTTAAAATTGCCGCAAATCATTTCTTCGTTTTCGTATTTTAAAACTAAACATTAATCAGAAGTGACTTTTCCAGAGCATTCATCGTCAAGCCCAGATATCAGATAACGTGATATTGTAAACAAACATAGACAGAATTTGATGAACGACATTATTATTATTATTAATAATATTATTATTATTTATTTTTATTTTATTTCTTTTTCTGACTTTGTTCAACGGGCAAATTATTCCTCGTAATATATAATAATAAATAGAGGATTGCTTCTATAAAAACATATGCGCAATCCTCATCAATTAAAAAAATAATGTTTAAGTCTTTAGTACGACCGGGCAACACTGGGCTGCCGGGTAGTGTATATATATATATATATATATATATATATATATATATGTATATATATATATATATATATACAATTAGATTCATAAAAAGTAGACACTAGAGTTCAATTGCTTCTTAAGAATTTTTACCCTACATTTATATATTTTCTAGAATCAAAAGAAAAAAATAAATTTTGAATAAAATTTGGAATTACGATTCTGGGCATAAAAGTGAACACGTGAAAATCAATCCGTACATATTCGTAATTCAGAGGTAAATTATCGTTGATTATCATTGCAAGAAATAATATGGTACATTTATTAGCAAATGTATAAGATCTTTATACCAGTAATTGAGCATTCTATTCAATTTTTTTAACACACACACACACACATATGTATGTATGCATATATATATATATATATATATATATATATATATATATATATATATATATATATATCTTCCTCTTTAGAAAGTA
Source organism: Euprymna scolopes (assembly GCF_053919585.1). Classification (NCBI taxonomy): domain Eukaryota; kingdom Metazoa; phylum Mollusca; class Cephalopoda; order Sepiida; family Sepiolidae; genus Euprymna; species Euprymna scolopes. The sequence goes on from NC_136497.1 coordinate 66,922,066, forward strand.
GGACAGAAAAATAGTAATGATGACATGGTTGCCATGTTTCAGCGGGGTTTCTAAAGTTTATTAGCTTCACTAGAATCTAACATGCACATATACATGCATGTGATATATATATATATATATGTGTATGGTGGGGCGTATGTGTATGCATCTATTTCCGTGTATATATATACCTCTACGTAGGTATATATATACCTACGTAGAGTTTAGGCGAGATTCTGATGCATGCAAAAAATACTCAAATCGAAGTTGAAATCTGCTTCTACGTGTCTTCAAATCCAAGTTATTTCTGTTTGTTTGAATATGTGTCTGTTTGTACGTATTTGTTATTTTTAGTCTCAGTTTTATTTGAACCTTAGAACGTATATTCAGCCTAACGGAAGTTTGTGAATAAACGCTCAGATTTTCGTGCATAAACATCCACTATTTGCATTATATATTCTATGAAATTCCATACATGGCATTACATGACTATGTGGCATCAATACTCCAGTCATGGGCTGATGATTACTGTCTAGATATATAGGATACTGGCAGATGTAAAAAGTGTTCTGCTCGGAAGATGTGGCAGTATTTTCTATGTATTTCTTACAATTTATGAGTTATGTTATGCCAAAGAAGTTTGTATGTTGGATTCTATAGAAATCAATTGCTTGAAAGATTTCTCATACAGTAAACCCCGGGATACGGTGACCCTAAGATAATTTTTTTTTTTTTTAAGAATACAATGTGGAATATGATGTTTTTCGGCCCTTGGTTATGGCACTTGCCCCGCCTTACACTGTTATTTTTTATGTTATTTGATTATATACATGTGTATTATATATTGTACTGTTTTTATTACTAATTCGTAATGTCGTATCCCGGGGTTCTATTGTAACTGTTAAAAGAAAAGTTTTGTCTTGGTAGCATTAAATGTAATTCAGTTTTTTTAAAAAACATTCCATTCTAAACTGGAAATGATTTTTTAGGAGTTGGTCAATGCTTTTGATTGGATGGTTTTGCTTACATTTCGAGAATAAAACGTTGCACTATTAACAAATATACGCATCTCAAATCCGAAGAATAAAAATGTTCATCAAATTATAAATTGCACAACTTAGACTTCAGCAGCGCGTAGATGACTCCCAAATAAATTATAATTTTTATATGCCAACATCAGGACTAAAACTGTTGTACGCAATGTTATGACCAATAAAAGAAAAACTTTCCAAAAATGAGTAAGTATATGTGTACCTATCCCTATTTACCTGGTATCTTTAAAGAAATGTATATGTGTGTGTTCATGTGTGTGTGTGTGTGCGTCTGTGTAATATTTTTCACTTGAGAGCCGTGAATTTATAATTTGCTCTGTTTTTCAATCTTTGAAACAGCTACATGATAAACAGCTGATGCCTATTTAACGATTTAAGTTAAGGTCCTTTTCTTCACTGATGTAGATGAATCCCGTTGTGTAATTTTAAATTTTATGGTGGAAAGTCGGCTTATGCTAAGTCTGCAATATGTTGAATTTAATTAGTATTCCTAGGAATTTAAACTGCTATTTATAAAATTTTCTTTAAACATCTACATATATATATATATATATATATATATATATATATATATATATATATATATATATATATACATATATTTGTTTTGTTTGTATATATATACTTGTGTATATATTTTTTTTTTTGCTTTTTTTGTTAATTAAAACAATTAAAAAAACAAAAAAAAACAAAAAGAAACAAAACAAAAAACTCTTTAAACGGTTACATATTGCATGTATGTTTATTTTTATGTATATTTATTTATATGTATGCGTTTATTTTATTTTATTTTTGTTACAAAACTGCATAATCAAATTTAAGAAATGGCATCTTTTTCACATACCCACCTCTTTTTAAGGTTAAAATACCTTCCATTTCTTTTTTTTTTCTCTTCTCTGTACACATATATCTGTTTTTACATTTGAACACAATTAAAAATGGCGTCTTTTTACATGCTAAAATTTTAAGATCCAAATGATTTCTAATTTTTGTTATGTATAATTGAATATAAAAAAATATATATATTTATTTTTTAGCAGAACAAACACAAAGGATTCCCCATTATAAAAAAAATAGGGGGGGTATGTTGCGATATTTTTGATTCATAATGGTGCATGATCCACACAGTAAGGCTTGGTTGCAGTCATTAAATATATAAGACTACCTATAATTTTGCGGTATTGTGTGTCATTTATTATTTCAGATTCTGTGTGTATATTTTTATTAATGTCATTTTCGATCGGTGTAAAGCGTTTCTTGCACCCTCCCATTCCAAATTTTAATAGTATTTTGTCGATGTATCTCGATTGATTAATCGTAACAAGTCCTTTGCTTTGAGTAAATTCTATCCTCAAAAACCAGGATATTTTGCCAAGATCGGTCATTTTGAATCTTTTACTTAATTTGTTCTTAACATCGGGTAACATTATGTCACAATTTGATGCGATTAAAATATCATCGACCCACAAAACCAAAATCAGTAGTTTATCGTCTTTGTTTTGGGTATATAAACAGGGGTCTACAGCGCATTGTCTAAATTGTTGTTTAATAATATAATAATGAAATACTGTATTCCAACACTGAACACTCTACCTTAGACCATATACTGACTTGTTAAGTCGCCACACGCTATTTATATTTTCATTATAAATCCCTCTGGAGGGATAATATAAAATTCACAGTCTATTGGGGCATTCAAATAAGCATTTTTTACGTCCATTTGATGTATTTTTAGGTCATATTGCGATGTGATTTGCAGTAAGATTATGATTGTTATTAGGTTTGTTGTCGGTGAAAACGTAGAAAAATATTCTCTACCGTAAATCTGAGGGTAGCCTTTAGCAACAAATCTAGCTTTGTACTGTTCTTTTTTTAATTAGTTGAGGAAATATAATTTCATTTTCTTCATATGACGGGTTTTCGTCTGAAAAATTAAACGTGTCTGTGAATTTTACACATCGAATTTTTTATTTTATTTTTCTCTGGAAAAAATACTAAATTGGCTGGACTGTTTTTATCATATCCAAGAAATATACCTCTGTCGGCTTTAATATTCAATTTACTCTTTTTATCTATATATGCGAAGCAAGTTGAACCAAATATATGCATTTTGTTTAAATTTATTTTTTTCACCACGGAAAGATTCATATGGAGTTTTAGATAGTGTTTTGTTAAAACACCTGTTGCGTATATAGGATGCCGCCATAAGTTCGTACGTCCAAAGGTTTATGGGGAGTTTTGATTCAATGAGTAGGTATCTTGCCATTTAAAAAAGTGTCCGCCACGCTCTTTCAGCAGTCCCGTTTTGGTGTGGCGATCTGGGAGCTAATTTTTCATGCTTGATATGATGATTAATTAATAAAATTTCAAAGTCTTTATTGGTGAATTCCGTACCGTTGTCAGAGCGAATACACTTTACTTCACCGTAGGGAGCCGTGTCGGCTAAATATTTTTTAGTTGGTAGCAGGGTATCAGATTTGTTCTTTAAAAAGTAAACCATTATTAAACCTGAATGGTCATCTACGAAATTCAACACATATCTATAATGTTCTCTGGCCATCGGTTCTACGGGACCGTTCAAGTCACGATGCACTATTGCTAGGATTTTTTTGGCCTTTTTGTCTGGTATCTTGTTTTGATAGTTTGTCATTTTCCCTTGCGTACAGACGTCGCAGTTGAAGGTTTTTGATGTTTGTATTTGCATTCCATCAACTACAGTCGGCAACTTTTTGATATCAGGAATATTGCAGTGTCCAAGAGTTTTATGCCATGCCTGTAGATCATGGCAGGCAGTTTTCTATGGGACTACGCTATTTAAATAATATAGAATTCGATTTTCTTTAATGTCGAATACAGTTCCATTCGGGTATACCAGTTTTGATTTATTGGGGCTAAAGTTTATATTTGCACCTTGTTTTGTGGCAGCTTGTACAGAGAATATATTTTGTTTGAATTTTGGGATTAGAAGAGCGTTTTCTAGAATACAGAAACACAGTTCACCTTTATTGTTCTTTAGCGAGATTTTAGCATCGCCTCTTTTCAAAACGATATCATTTACCCGACTCCCGACAGCTAGTTCTACAAAATGATTTTGTGGCTTAAAGTTGGGATCAAAATTGATAAAATCAGATTCCTTTGTAATCACATGTGCCCTGGCCCCACAATCGACAAGAAAATTATTATTGTTTGTTGAAGCATTAAACCTACACGAAAATAAAAATGTATGTTCGCTAACAGAGCTCTAAATATTTTTAATGGAGTCGCCATTTTGAGTCTTGTATCTACATTGGAAACTCTTGTGATTAGGTCGTCCACAATTATAGTAAATAATTTTTGTACTTTTCTTAGGAGAAAAATTGTTTTTGGCAAAGTTGCGGTTTTTATTCCTGGCATGGGTATAATTTAATTTTGATGTTTTTATGTGTGTATTTTTAAATTTCATGATATTTGTAGATTCGTTTTTTTTTTCTGTGATAATTTTTTCAGTTTCTTCGTAACTTCTGAGTGCTACCTTGAATTGGATAAAAGTCATGGGTTTTTCTTTCTGGGTTATCACGGTGGTAAATGGCTTGAAATCACTCGGGAATCCCTTAAGGACCATGGAAATTAACAGACTGTCACTTATAACTCCACCAGACATTTTTAAATAATTTGCAGCCGTTTCGGCTCTTATAATATAATCAGTAATAGTTTCGGCTTCCATTCGTTTTAGAGAGGTCAGTTCAGTGTATAAATAAATAATTTTGGGTTTTCCTTTCGATAAATAATGCTCTCTCAATATGTTAAATGCTTTGCAGCCATAGTCCAGGGCTTCTCTCATTACCAGTGATAGACTTCGGTCATCTAAACACTGTTTTAATTCCGCAAAGACAGTTGCGTTCTTTTCAATGAAGTCGGGGTCGTTTCTGTTTTCAGGTTGTGTTGGAAGTACTTTGTGTAGCTTTTGGATTCGTAGATATCCTAGAAATTTAACTTGCTACAATTCGAATTTTGATTCGGATCCATCGAAATAAAGACGCACGCTGGGCGAATAACCTCTACAAGTGTAAGCCATGTTTAGTTTCAGAACAGTTTCCGATGGTTTGTTGTTTTAAACAAGTCTTAAGAGGTGACTGGTTTGCAGTAGACAGAACAGTTTCCGATGGTTCGTTGTTACACACAAGTCCTGAGAGGTGACTTGTTTGCAGTAGACAGGTCCACAGAGCAAACTATTCTTACCGTGTCGAGACGGAAAAAACATGCGAAATTGCTACAGAAAAGGTTTAATATTTATGGAGCAATTCTGGTTTCTGATTGATTGGTAGCAGAACGTGAATTAATTCGATTCGTCAGTTCCTAGCAGCATCGTTTATAAATAGAATCACCCAACTGTGTGGGATCATACCCCATCATGAATCTCTCAACCGTTCCCGGCCCTCCGCAGGCCGGGTGACAAGATCAAAGTGTAGTATCCGTCGGAACAGATACTGCAAGCAAAGACCAGATGTGGGGGCAACCCCACATACCTGACCTTTAACCAGCTCCCATTTCCCACCTCTCGGGAGCTGGTCCCCTTTTCCCTTCCCCCTCCATTCACTCCTCACATTAAAAATCGGCCTTGTGCCTAATTTGCTCGGTGGGGGAGCAAATAAACACCCTGCAAGCAAAGACCATATATGTGGGTAACCGCACATATCAGACCTTGGTCAATGTAGGGGCAACCCTTCATACCAATTGTCACTATCCAGCTCCCATTTCCCACCCATCGGGAGTATGCCCCCTTTTCCCTCCCCCTTCCTCTCTCTCCACATTAAAAAACGGCCTTGTGCCTAATTTGCTCAGTGGCGAAGCAAATAAATACAGACCATATGTGGGGCTAACCCCAGATATCAGACCTTGGTCAATGTAGGGGCAACCCTTCATACCAATTGTCACTATCCAGCTCACATTTCCCACCGATCGGGAGCTGGTCCCCTTTTTCCCTCCCCCTCCCTCTCTCTCCACATTAAAAACCGGCCGTGTGCCTTATTTGCTCAGCGAGGAAGCAAATAAATACTCCCATCACGAATCTCTCCTGATGGGATGTGTCTCCTAGCGGCTTCGGCTGCAGGGAGACAGGGTAGTAGTACTCGTCAAGGATTCGTCACTTGACACTCAGCCCAACAGATGAGGGGCCGGGAACCGGCCCAGCACCTGTTGGACTGAGGTACGCCGCCTGGGTAATATCTAGGAGGTCAACTCCCCCCCAGGCCTTGCCACTGGGCTTTCCAGTGGAATAAGTTCATTGCTTACGGCCTGAGGCGCCCCGACCGGGGAATACCGACGGGGTTACTCAAGCAACTTTTACAATTGCAGAAGTTCCCCTCCTTTAGGGGAGCCTGCTGGATCCCCACTTTCCGGCCTTGTGCCACATTTTTCCGGGGTCGGAGGCAAATAAATAACTACCCCATTATAAATCTCTACTGATGGGCACTTCTCGGCCTCTTCTGGCCATGATCAAAGTGTAATATCTGTTTTCAGTGTTCTCTGCGGTCTGCGTTGGAAAGCTCGAGTTGTTTTTTGCTTTCCTCCTGCAAGGACCAGCTCCTTCTTTGAGGATTGGACCAGCAAGGACCTGTTTTTTTGTTATTGCTTGATTGTTTTCGTTATTGCCCTCGGGCAAATTACTAATTGTTTTTTTTTTCTTTGTTATCCAAATAGTCCGGGGTCCAGCTAGTGTTTAAGCAGCCGGAAGGGCCAAGGGATATCGACGAGTGGTCGGTGCCACTTGATTTAGCGTATGTTGTTGACAATGTGGACCAGCCGTTTACCAGGGAGAAACGGGCGGTGTTTCTTGCGATCCTAGCTGTAGCTAGATTAGTGACGTCTATGAGGGGCGATCTGTTTCGGATCAGGATCTGCTCGTTTATTTTAAGCATCAACTTAGAATAAAGATCAGATGTGATTGGGAAAGATTGCACCGCATAGACTTTGATAGGAGAGGGGTACACAACACAAGCTTTTGCATACGACGAGGCGCTAGGCTCGAGCTCGTGTTTCCACCCTAGTGGTATTGGTCCTAAGGTGCTGGGGTTTACCTTTTTCTCGGAACCCAGCCCTTCGGTTAATACAAGGTTTACCTTGTAATATGGGTGGGAGTAAGGTTAGTTAGGCTGCGTAACTACCAAGAGTGGAAAGTTCGTACTTTATTAGGGCCTAGAATAGGGTAAGTATGCGTGTCGATCCTGTTCCCTGTTTTTATTTTTTGATAGTCGGCACTAGGAGATGCCCGGTCCACTTGTTTGTTTTGTCCCCGGTCTGTTTTTGCCCATTACGCACTTTATCTTGGAAGACGCCATCCATCCCTGTTGACCCCAACTCCATGTTATTTTCGCACGCAAAAGTGCTATCCTTTAGGTCCTCCACTCCCCACTAGGGAACGACCTGCTTGCTTTCACCTCTCCCCTCGGGGAGGGGACCAGAAGACAGTGGGCGTTTCATTTGATGACTAGCTGATAGGAAGGGAGGGTCTCATTACTAACCCGCCCCATAGGCATTTTGTTTATTTGTTTTTTTTTTCTTTCTTTTTGGGTGTTTTATAGTTTGCCCCCTCCCCTGCATCTCCCCCATTATATATATATATATATATATATGTATATATATATATATATATATATATATATATATATATATATATATATATATATACTTTTTGTTTTTGTAAATATATTTTTGTTTTGTTTCCTGTAAATATGTTATCTTTTTCTGTTCAGCCTAAATGTCGTCCGCCATCTCGTAAGCTGGGGAGCAGTCGGTTTTAAGTAGGTCCTGGTAAGAATGTAGGCGGTTGAGTACAGAATGAGAGAAAATCTAGTATAGTTTTTTAAATAAAGTACTTGCTTTCCAACGCAAGTCTAGCTTAGTTCATTAGCAAAGTCACGTTTTCTTCCCCTATTCCCCCTTACTGGCCCTGGTGCCTAAGCTCTTTCGGACCCCAAATGAGGCCTTGGCAGTAGATAATACCAAGGCCGGGGCCGAAAGGACTAAATATCTTATGAATCTCTCATGATGGGATGTGTCTCCTAGCGGCTTCGGCTACAGGGAGACAGGGTTGAAATATTCGTCAAGGATTCGTCACTCGACACTCAGCCCGACAGGTGAGGGGCCGGGAACCGGCCCAGCACCTGTCGGACTGAGGTACGCCGCTTGGGTAATACCTAGGAGGCCCACCCTCCCAGGCCTTGCCACTGGGCTTTCCGGTGGAGTAAGTTTATAGCTTACTGCCTGAGGCGCCCCTACCGGGGAATGCCGACGGGGTTACTCAGGCAATTTTTAAAATTGCAGGAGTGCCTCTCCTTTAGGGGAGCCTGCTGGTTTCCCACTTTCCGGCCTTGTGCCATATTTTGCTGAGGTGGGCAGCAAATTAATCTCTACCCCATTATGAATCAAAAATATCGCAACATTTTCTTTTCTTTGTTTAATATCATACGCATTGTCAACAATTGATAAGAAAAGCAAAGAGCATCACTTTTGTGAACTCACTCTATATAACCCCAATATAATGGCATGCGAGCAACATTGTCACTATGATTTATGAAGGTGTCGACGACGAAAAAGTTGCTATGGTAAGCAACAGCGAATCAGAAGAAACCGTCTCTCACGTTCCTTTGAACACCAGTAATGTTATTATAACTTTTGTTTTAATGAAAGAAAATTAAAATTTTTATTTCAAATATTGCTGAGAAGGTGACCTATGAACTGTAAAAATTGTTTGAAATTTGGTCACAAAATGAATGAGCGGTGAAGCTTTAAAGCAGTTCTAAATCTAAAATTTAACCATATATTGTAGTGTTTGAATGATATATAAAGTGTGCGATTTTAGGCTTCGTTCTTTCATTTATTCAAACATTTCACAAAACAATTATATTGCTTAATCATATATATATTTCAATTTTTCTAATGATCTATTTGTGTCAATATCAAAAAATAATTATGCTCCATACTTATTTTTGTCAGCTTAAGATGTTTAGACGAAAAGCCGAAAATGTTCATGATTCATATGGAACATACCTTAAATATATCACTCGTGTATCCTTCATATATATATATATATATATATATATATATATATATATATATATATATATATATATAAAATAGAAAATTACAATTAAATTTACCAAAATGATCCAAGATAGTAAAATTATTTTATTTTAATTCTTTATTTCTACTTTGCATGGCCGGTTTTCTATCTGCATTTTCTGCTTTATTCTTTAAACCTTCCTATCTATCTAATATATCAATCTACCCACACTTTCATATCTTGCATATATATTTACTTATATTTTGCTATATGCATTTACTTACTTTTTTCTCTTGCTTTTCCCTGAATCTGCAGATACCGGCCATCCTCTCCCCTTAAATATATTTTTTTATTTTTTATTTTTTTTATATTTTATTACTTATTCATTTATTGTTTATTTATTATTTATTTTCTATTTATTTATTAATTTATTTATTTATTTTCCATTTAGTGTCTTCTAACAACTCTTGCTGACATTTTTTAAGTGATGACCTGTACATTTCAGTTGACCTATATTATTTTGCCCTATATATTTTTTCGCGCCTTTAGCATTTCCTGTCTGGGTCATTTTGGTATTTGTTCCTCTATTTTATATTTAACACTATCACCATTTTTTCTTTTTTCTCTCCCCTCTTTTTATTCCCTGATCTTTCTTATTTATATTTATGTCTCGGCAGTAGAGTTAAAAGCATATCTTATTTTTCTTTTATTAATATTATTGGAATTTTTTCCTTTTTTCCTTGTACACATTTTTGTGAATTATTCCATGGATTTCTGTCTTTGGATTATTATGAACCATCTTCTTCCAATTACGGGATTTCCTTGGGTTTTACTTGTGCAAATGGAAATTCAATTAACTTTCTTGAAGTTTTATATTTGGATTTTACCGTCATTGGATTATTTATCTTCCACCAGACTATCCATCCGTGTGTAATCACCTTTTTCTTCACCATATTCCCTTTGCTTCACTTTTTTTGTTATCAAGTAAGATGTTGTTTCATCAAATACTTTTCCATGCAAAATCCGATCCCGCATTTTGCTAATTCCTACCCTCTGATGAGAAGGAAAGTATTTATTCGAAACTCCGCGGATTAAGGACTATCCACTTATCTAGTGTTTCCTTTTCAGATTAAATATGTTTTTAACTCATTTCAAAATGTTTTTTAACATGTTTTATTAACTGTTTGCTCGTATATATATATATATATATATATATATATATATATATATATATATATATATATATGGTGATTCTATCAAATGCAACACACTTACTTAAAAATTTAACAAAATAGGACATGCCGAAGATAGTGGTAAAACCCTTTATCGACAAGATCGTCACTGAACGCCTCTACATCTTCCACCAGGATTAGCTTCAGCACACAATGACAATGCAACCAAAGCTTGACTACTAAACCATGTTACCATGTTCTTCACTACTGGACACCGGATTATAATCGCCCTGTATCAGAGTGTGGACGCGTGTATGGCAGCTTTATGCAGATACAGAGCTGTATGCGAAATGATATTACGGTAAGGAGAAAGAAAAAGACTATAAAGAAGAAGAGAGAGACGTTAGACAAGAGAATCACGTTAGATATATGTGTGACGTCACAGCCGTAACGAGAAGTAACGCGTGACGAGAGAATGAGTAAAGGTCTTTTCTTAAAACCTTAAACAGTGAGTTGAAGTTCTTTCCTATTCTTTGTCTCCGTTGCGATGAAGTCTACAACGTGTTGGGTTCCGGGCGTACACATGTTAACGCGTGTGTAAACGTGTGTAGCGTTACTACCCTCCTCACTTGACTGCAAGCCCATTGACGTTTTCTCTTGGGGCATGATCTAGGCCAAGACCCACGAGCACACCTACAACTCGGACGATTCTCTGAACGCTTCCAGTGTGGAGGCATTGATTGTTATAGGCAAAAACATAATCGCTAAAGCATCTGGCTGATTTCGCATCAGCTGTAAGACGGTTACGGTACAAAAATAATGCAGTATATAACTCTAACTGTTGTTAATAAAACTGTCGGGTCTCTGCATATAAAAAATGTTTTATCACCTATCTCGTTTTCTCTTTGTCATATTTTTCTAGGGCGATTATATATATATATATATATATATATATATATATATATATATATATATATATATATATATATATATATATATATATATAGGTGACAAAAAAAAACGGGCCCCAACTCTAATGAGGCCCAGTTTCTTAGTGTTTTGTCCGAATGAAATTAAACTTTGGTCATAACTAGTTTATTATATTCAAAACATCGCATGAAAACACTATGGTATTTGGCCTTTTTTTCTCCGTTCTACAGCATATGTTCTAGATGGCCTCCATTTAGCTTTTGTTCTTGGGGATCACCCTGTGTATATATATATATATATATATATATATATATATATTACAATAAAAAAAATGCCAGCATGAAAAGTAACATGGTTAAGCTTAAACATGGAAAAGTAAAGGACCAGTTGTTAAAACTGGAAAAGAAAAGGACAAGATATTCTAGTAAAAAATGCAATGGATTTATAATTAAAAAAAATTGCAGCATTAACAATTGATTATATAATGATATAGATTAAATTTAATAAAACAATTCTTTATGCTGCAATATGTTAAGTTATAAATTGATTATATTTTTTAATAGAATATCATCCCTTTTTTCCAGTTTTAACAACTAGTCCTTTACTTTTCCACGTTTAAGCTTAACCATATTACTTTTCATGCTCGCATTTTTCTATTGTTATCCATGATTTTTCTAGGTTTCCAATAAATTCACTTGTTCTTTGTTTAATTGCAGTCTTATTTTTTTGCCCCGCATATGGCACATGTAATAACAGTCTGCGGCACTCGTCTGTATTCAATAAATCCCCCAATTATCTCCCTTTCATACTTTCATTCAGTCTGTTTCACTTTTTACTTCTCTTTTGGAATTAGTAGCAACAGTAATCGCTGAAGCGACAGGGTTGCTATGGAAACCTATCATAAAAACGTCGCTCACCTCCTTACATATTTTTACGATTTTGAACATCAGAAAATTTATTAAAACTTCTGTTTTACTGAACGAAAATTGATATATATATATATATATACATATATATATATATATCGCTGAGAAGGTGATCTAGAAACTGTAGTATTTGTTTATCTAGAAATAAAATAAATAAATTAATTCCTAAATAAGAAAAATGGCGTAATGTAAACATATTATAAGCTATTTACAGCTTCTCTTGTAATTTTCGGATTTTAATCATGTCAAAACGTACTTAATTTCCTTTTGATGGATTGATTGTTGCTATTTCTTCTAGTAAGTTAAGGGCAAAATAGATTCACTAATTGATATAATAATTAAGTAATTGATTTCGCGCTATGAAACAGATACTGTCAAAAATTGTAAATGTCAACTGAATTAAACGAATAAATTGTAAGATGGGCAACATCATGAACGTTGAAACATAAACTTTTATTATTCATTCAATATATATATATATATAAATATATATAAATATATAAATATATACATATATATATATATATATTACAACAAAAAATGCGACCATGAAAAGTGATATGGTTAAGCTTAAACATGGAAAAGTAAAGGACTAGTTGTTAAAACTGGAAAAGAAAAGTAGAAGATATTCTAGTAAAAAATACACTGAATTTATAATTGAAAAAATTGTAGCATTAAGAGTTGCTTATATAATGATATAGAATGAATTTAATAATAATAATAATAATAATAATAATATATATATATATATATATATATATATATAATGATTGCAACGTCTTGTGAGAAAAAAATTGAATTTGTTTATATCATCGTCAGTTACTATTCCAAAAGTGTCTGTCTCAACCAAACTTTTTATTTAAAAAAAAAAATAAAGTAAGCGTCTTTAATATATGTCGGTTGGACTGTGTTTACATTTTGACTATCCGTCGCTGAGTTTATTTGTGAAAAAATGTGTGAATATATATATATATATATATATATATATATATATATATATATATATATATATGTATATATACAGTCATTTACATGCAGTACTATTTCGCTGTGACAGATCATTCGTGCGGCTAGAATAGTAACTACCTCAAGTTATGTTTGACCGCCTACGTGACAATTGGTGCTCCTAACCGTTACACTATTCGACCACTGCTAAGATGGGTATGTAAATTAACAATGTTCAAACATTTTTGAAACACTGTTTTATTTAGTATTTAATTTCGCTGCTACCTTAGTTACTTACCTACCCTTTGTCTTTGCAGATAAATGCGTCGCCTCTTTTATTGACGGGACGTATTTAAAGAAAAGTTCTTTTTAAATATTTAAGTGTACGTGTGTGTGTGTGTTTGTGTGTATGTGTGTGTATCTATATATGTATGTATACATATATGTACATAACTACTTAAATATTTAAAAAGGAATATTTAAAAAAAATAGGTTTCGTCAATAAAAGGGGTGACGTATTTATATGCAAATACAAAGAACAGGTAACTAACTAAGGTAGCAGTGAAATTAAATTAAAAAAAACACTGTTTGAAAACTGTTACTAATGCTAAATATAACAACAGATCGTGTATATATATATACATATATATATATATATATATGTGTGTGTGTGTGCGTGTGTGTGTGTGTGTGGTTCCATCCGTGTCAGCATGGAACGTCTTTACATAACGTTTTACTATTTTTTTTTTTTTACATCGGCTTGACGATTAGAATGTCTACGATTTATATTTACAAAAATAGAACAAGAATAAAGATTATAATCGTCGTCGAAAAATATATAAAAAGCAATGAAAAATAAAATTAATACAAATATACTTTTCTTTGTCTGCTTTAAAATAATCGATGGATATTTCTGATGCGCTCAAGCGTATGTCTATCAGTCTGCCAGGGTTAAGGTCAAAATAGTTTTTTTTTTCGATCAAGATAGATTCTAATATGGAATTTTAGTTAATCTGTTAGTCTTAGGTTTGAAATAGAGTTTTTATCATATTACTAGACTTAAGTTTGAAATGTAATTTTCGTTTTTTTGTCAGGCTAAAATTTGAAATGTAAGTTTACTTTAATGTATTAGGCTTGAGTTTAAAATATACTTTTCAGCGTCTCATCATTTTTAAGTTTTACATTTAATTGTATTTAAGATCTGTTGTACTTTGAATAATACTTATTCCTGCTTAGAATATATTAAAAATTGAACCACTTTTTCATCATTAACGGTCATAGCCTCTTCTCATAAACAAACTAAGATTCAATGCCTCTATCCACTGCGCCACGATCCCCGAAGAGCGATCAAGCCTGGTTTTTATAATTTTATTAGAGATAAGAACACAAAATTGTATTTCTAAGACAATAAAATCCAATCTTCATCGCATTTCGGGGCCCGTGGCGCAGTGGATAGAAGCGTTGATTTTCTACGGTTCTAGGTGAGCATTGTCTGAAGATAGCGATTTCAATCCTGCTCAAAGCAGGCCAGAAGGTCAGTTGACCAAAGTGTAGTAATATAACAATAACTATTTAAGGTAGAAATTACTGGGAATACAGTTACAAAACCCAGCATTCATATTCCGTCGTTTAACTACCTGAAGAAGACCAGCGGATGAGTTGGCCGAAAAGTGGTGAAATAGCAACAATTATAAAGATTAGGATAACAGTCTGCAAGAAAATGAATACAAAGAAAGGTTATCTGAAAGAGATTTTTTAAAAGCCGTCTAACACATGTCAGCATTTAAAACGAACGTCGGAATAACGTTAGAAATTCAATCCGTATTCACTGTATTATCTTTTGTAAATTATTATCGAACAAACCGGAATTTCTTATTATTCAGCAAAAAAAGTATCGTACTAATTTGTTTATTTATATTTTTATAACAGATATAACGTATATCCTTGTATAACATAATTTATCAAATTCATGAATTTTGAATCGTGAAAATGAGTGAAATAATAAACGTGGGAGTTCACGTTTCTATTCATTTTTTGTATGCATTTTTATTAATGAATTCAGAATAAGCTAACTGAACCCCCCCCCCCTGAAAAATACCCTTTTCCTAATTAAATAAAAAAACGTAAAACTTGAATTACCAAGATAAAAATGTTCTTTTAAATATAAAAAAAAGGCTAAGAAATCCTATGTATGCTAAGATTCCAATATGAATGCGGAGAGGACGTTCATAGCTATCTATGCTTCTCCATCTATACAACACTGACAACACCAAACAACAATAATTCGAACGTTTGTAACATAGCGTGGATGCGCATGTGCAAATACATGCGAAATGACGTCATCGGCAGAGAAAAATAAAAGCTTAAAAAAATCCCGACGGGAATGATGTTCAAGATCACGTTAGAAGCGTGAATGATGCTCGAGAAAACGGTCATATGGGTGACGTCACAGCCATAACTATAAGGAAATAAATGTTGTTGTTACAAAGAAAAAGCGAGTTGAAGTTCTTTCTATTATTTGTCTACTTTGCGACTGAGGCTACAACGTATTGGTTCTTGGACAATGTTACGCGTAGTCTAAATCCAAATTTTATTTACATGAGGAAATAATTAATACCGATGCATACGTAACAATATATAGACTAGAATTAGATATTTTAAAAGGATTTTTTTTTCGGAGTAAACAATAAAATATGTGATGTTTAAATTGTATAGTGTCGGCGATTTAATATTTTTTCATATATATAGAACATAGAGAAATTGGTTCTTAGATGTCAGTTGAGTGATATATTTACGTATTTCCAATAGGAAGTCTCACCGTATATATATATATATATATATATATATATATATATATATATATATATATATATATATATAGTCATCCACATACAATACCGTTTCGCTATTTCACAGCTCATCAGTGCGGCTAGACAGGCAACTGCCTCAAGCTAGGATCGAAACCCGACCGCCCAAATGACAGTTAAAGCTTCTCACAATGACGCTATACGGCTGCTGCTGTATGGGTAATGAATTAACGATGTTATGACATAGGAGGCGTCGCCATATATATATATATATATATATATGTATATATATATATATATATATATATATATATATATGGTGAGGCCTCCCATTTTTAACTCAAAGACTAAAACGCTGAACAGTTAGTATGAGGATGAGAGTAGTCTCATTAAAACAAGCGTCTTTTTTGCTCTAGAATTTATTGTTTCTACATAGTCACCATCATTCTCTGCAGAAAAAAATCGAGGTTGAAATCCGATTCCTCTGCGATCAAATCTAACCGTTGTAATTGACATAATTCGACTAAACATTTCCAAACAGATTTACGTTCGATAATCCAATGTCTCGAATCGGTGAGTTTGGTAGGGTTGCTTCTTTGATCTTAAAGTTCTGGAATTAGATGGATTTATTGTGAGCTTCAAAGCAAGTTGGTAAGACGACATCTGTATATTTAAGTAGGATAACTTAGTAGAATATAGGCTAAGTGGGTGACGATAGGAACTGAAACATGGACTGGGACTGCCATGTTCGAATACAGTTCCTTCCATAGAAACAATTTCTTCATCTACAGTTGACCTTAACCCTAACCCTAACCCTAATCTCCTAAAAAGGACTTCAATAAAATACCTGAATAGGAACACAGGGATTTGTCAATTATGAAAAATTTTGATCCAAATTTTCGATCGAATCCTGTTATTGACAAATAAATGTTTTTATCGATTGCTTTTAGAGAATGTTTACGTTTTTACGTAAAGATTTTTCATCTTTTACCGAATTCTATTAATAAACCTTTTTATTTTTACCGAATTTTCATATTGAACATAAATGATTTATGGGCAATTATTAGTGAGAATAAATGTTTTATTTAATTCTGTCATTACGAATAACTATTTTACCGAATTATATTCGAAAAGAATCAATGTCTTCTTGAATTCTATTAATGAAACTAAATGTTTTACTGAAACTTTTTGTGAGAATTAATGTTTTATCGAATTCTGTTACTAAGAATAACTGTTTTGGCGAAATTATATTGATAAGAAAAACGTTTTTATCAAATTATATTACTGATAATATATATTTTATCGAATTCTGTTAGTTAGAATGCATGTTTTATTGATTAAATTTATTGAAATTAACCAAATTTTATTACTGATAATAAATGTTTCCGAATTCTATAATTTATAATAAATCATTTAGCAAATGATTTCCGTGAAAATAAACATTTAAATTCAGTTCACAAAGTAAAAATAAATGTGTTAAAGAATTCTATTTGTAAAAATTTGAAAAATACATGTTAGTATCAAATTCGTTTACTAAAAAAACAATAAATTCATCGAATTTATTTTGTAAACAAAAAAAGTGATTGTGTGGCGTTGGAAGTTTATCCTGGAGTATAAAATATAAGTGCTCAAAATCGTTTGTGCGCATATGGCTCTGATGATGTTCCCGCCTAAATTAACAAGATAAGATACACAAAATAAGATATACTAATGTTGTGCTAATCATAGTCTTCTGTGTGACGTTGTAGGAGTTGCTTCTGTAATACACATTAAGCACGTACAGGTTCAATCATGTATCTAAGTTAAATTCCAGGAACAACGCTAACATCTAAATTACGTTCAGCTGATGAGTAATTTAATGCGTAGAGTTTGTGAAAATTGGACCTCTACATCAGGCCATATGTGTGCCAGCCGCGCGGACATATGCCCCAAATTGTATTTGAATTATAAATGGCAAAAAATAATCTTTGGAATAAATCAGATATTTGGATGATTTAAATATTTTTCGTGATATATTTTGTTTTAAAGTTGGTCGCTTCTAAAAACACCCTTTACATAATATTCTATTTGTTGAACATCTGAAATACAACTCGGTATTTCAGAGTGAGTTGGGTTAAAAATCAGTCATGAAACCGTTGCACAATGCAATAATGAATTCTTATTTAAGCTCACAGTCCAAGCAAATATATTGTTGGAGACAGCTCTGAGGTTGAAATTTAAAGAGAAACGTTTTACTTCCTTACTCCAGATGTAATTTTATTTTTTTCTCCAGGTGAAGAGCTATTTTGGTCGTTTATCTTTGGGAATATGGTTGGCAGAAGCAGGAAATGACGTTTCCTTTTAAGAAGTAAGCGTCGAGGTTCTTTTGGAAAATATTGCAAGTAATTTAGAATAACGGAAAAATCTTATCTGAAAGATAAAAGCGACTTGACGCTGAATTTTAAAACAAACGTAGGTTGCGTGTTAAATGCTGTTCGACATATCTATTTATCTATCTATATCTATATATGTACCATCTCTCTCTCTCTCTCTCTCTCTCTCTCTCTCTCTATATATATATATATATATATATATATATATATATATATATATATATATATATATATATATATATAAGTAATGTGATTGATAATTTAAAATTTGAAAAATCAAATTTCAACTAAATTAAAAATCCGTTTCATAAGAAGGAACAACAACAAAATCAATTATCTGTACGATCGTTTCGGAAAACAATGCTTTTTATTGTGGTAAACATCCAGTTACGAACAATAATTACATATAGTTTTTTAATAAGCACGATAATAACGATCGTACAGATAATTGATTTTGTTGTTGTTCCTTCTTATGAAACGGATTTTTAATTTAGTTGAAATTTGATTTTTCAAATTTTAAATTATCAATCACATTACTTAATATTGAATCAGCTCTAGGATATCTACCTATCGAGCTTATTATATATCTAAATTACAACGAGCACTTTCTATTTCCCGTATTTCAATTAAACTAGTAATTTCACTGTTACATTGAAATACACTCAGCTCTTTAGACTATTGCTCTAATCTCCTTTAAATTATATATATATATATATATATATATATATATATATATATATATATAAGAAGTATTGATATATATAAGAAATATAGCAAAAATAATCTATATATACGAAATATTAATAGATATATAAGAAATATTGATATATATATATATATGTATATACATATATTAGAAATATAAAACTATATATATATAAGAAGTACTGAAATATATATATAAGAAATATTAATATATATATATATAAGAAATGTATATATATATACATATATATATATATATATATTAGAAATATTAAAAATATATATAAGAAGTACTGAAATATATATAAGGAATATTAATATATGTATATATATCTAAGGACTATATATATATATATATATATATATATATATATATATATATATATATATATACAAAAAATATTGAAAAAATTGAAATATATATATAAGAAATATTGATACGTATATATAAGAAATATTGAAATATATATATAAGAAATATTGATATATATTTAAGAAATATTTAAATATATATACGTATATACAAGAAATGTTGAAATATATATAAGAAATAATGACATATTGATATATGTATTCATATAATATTTTTAAATGTATATATATACAAAATATCAATATATATATATATATATTGATAACCTGTATATTTATTATAAAGAGAATAAGAAATATTGAAATATATGCATACTAGCAGGCCGCCCGGCATTATCCGGTCGTAAAATACGCATAAATATTATATTTTAATTAATTCAGATTTATTATTTATTATAAAGAGAAATGCCGTAGGTATATATGTAACGTTTAATTCCTTTGAAAACTTAGATAAAAAACAAAAAAGAAGCTTAGACATGTGCATGCGAGTATTATGTATTTTTTCTAATAAGCCTTGCAAGTGAATAAATACTCGAGCTGAGATGGAAAGCAAAACCTAAAACAGCGAGTCAAGTACTACAGCCATTAGGCCGTCTTTGCGCGCGCTTTAAAAAGTGCTTTTAAACTTACTTAATATTAACATACGTAATCTGTCATGTGAACGATTCACGCATGCACATTCATGAAACAGTTGACAGATAAAAATACGATGACCCCCCCACGTACCAATTTTCAATTTCGACCTCTTAATAGCTTTTTTAACGAATAAAAGCGCATTGCAATGTTTTCCACATGTTTGAACCCCCCTTTGTACCATTTTCAAGTGTGTAGATCCAAATCCGTTGAGTATATAGGTTGAGAAGTGCCCTCACGAACATTTATTAATATATAGAAAAGAAAAATTGAAATATATATATAAGAAATATCGAAATATATATAAGACATTTTGAAATATATATAAAACATAATAAAATTTATATATATATAAAATATTGAAATATATATTCTACATACAACATGTGACCACATGTGCTTTGACTTTGCCCTCATCAGCCGCTAACCAGAGGTGATGACACAGTTTCGGTGGCTAAAGCGGGACTGCCACCCCTGGCGCCACCAGCAGCTATTGCTGCTGGGCAAAGCAATAAATAGGATTAAAAAAAAAAAAAATACCTGGCATATTCAAGCCGAGGAAAAACGCTGTTTTTAATTTTTTTCATTTTTTTAACTTTTTAATTTTAATTTTCCCCCTTCTTTCTTTTTCTTTCCCTTTTTCTCCTTTTTTCTTTTTTTTCCTCCCTTTTTTATATATAAAATATTGAAATATATATATATAAGATATATTGAAATAAATATAAGAAATATTAATATATATATATATAAGAAATATGGAAATACAAATAAATATATATAAGAACCATTGAAATATATGTATAGGAAATATATATATATATATATAATATTGATATATGTATATAAATATGTATATAAGAAATATTGAAATTGAAAGTAAACATGAAAACTTACAAAAAATTATATCTTCAGGTGATTAAGCAAGGCATATAAAATAAATGACTCTTAATGCATGCATTTTCAAAGATAATCATCACATCAGAAGAAGGGATACAATAAATTTTCGATCTAAAATATTTTTTAAAAATTTATTTAGAGAAAAAATGCAAAGGTCAGATTTAAAATTAATTAGGAAAACATTAAAACGATGCTAATATTCAAAGGAAAAACTTAACAAGAGTAAAATGAAATAGAGCCGCAATGTGAATGATTACAACATGATCCAATGTAATTACAATTGATAGGGAAATGATCGATTAAAATAAATTCCAAGAGCCGAAATATCTGAATGGTGAAGTGACTAAAATCTGAATCCAGAAGTATGTAAACCAAAACCTAAAAACAGTGAGATAAGTACGATAACCATTAGGCTAGTTTAACACGCTCTTTAAAAAGTGCTTTCAAACGTACTTATTCTTAATGCGTAGAGTTTATATACATATATATATACACATATATATATTCACACATATATATATATATATATATGACACATTATTTTCTTAAAGCAGGTTTTATTGAATAATAATGCCTTCTCTAACTACATTATTGATAAAAAAAATTAGACGATTTCGAAATAATATGCATAAAGAGATATAAAATCCACTCTTTCAAAAATGTCGACACAAATGTCTAGCGAAACTAGATACATACTAAATTCCTAATATTCCTAAATAATCTACCTGATGAAGTTGTCTCTATGAGACCATGCCCTATAACAAGCACGAGGGGAAAACAAATGAACACATATCTAAGGAAATGGAAGAAACACTAGAGAAATACATCCAATCTCTAGTCGAATGGGGACAAAAATGGATGGTTACGATCAATGCTGCCAAGACTAAGTTTGTTTCCTTCAATAATTACAAGAAACCTTCTCTACCACAAATAGCAATGGCCAAGAACACATTACCTGAAAGGACTTCTTTTTAACTCCCCGGCCTAACGTTAACAGGGAACAAGTTGGAATAGATACACTGAGAGCATTGCCAAGGCTGATGCGAAGAAGGTGGGATCTCTCCACCGTGCTAGAAAGCTACTTACGCCTAAAAGTATCCTGTACTTCTATAAGGCCACCATTTGCCCATGTATGGAGTACTGTTTTTATATTTGGGCTGGCGCATCTGCTACTAGTCTCTCCCTCCTGGAAAAATGTTTAAAGAAGAGTAGCCAACCTGATAGGTTCTGAACTGTCATCTAAGCTTCAGTCTCTGTCCCATCGACGAAATGTTGCATCCCTCTGCCTGTTCTACAAGTATTGTAATGGTGAATGCTCTGACGAACTACAAGCACTTGTACTCACTCGACGTATATACCCGCGACAACCCCGACAAGCAGCTAAATCCCACCGCTACACAGTAGAGATCCCTAGTTGTAAGAAAGCCTTAGTTTTTTCCCCATAACTGCTAGAATTTGGAACTCCCTTCCGGGATTCTGTTTTCTCAACTGTACTGACATGTAGAAGTTCAAGTGTAATGTGAACAGACATCTTGCTGCTCATCTCCCTTCATAATCTCCCTTCAACTTATGTCCCCGATAGTTGCCCCCTACTTCAAAGTGGCAATGTGTCTTGTTTGGTTTGAAAATGAAATTTAAAAAAAAATAGAGAGTGCATGAAAAGGTATGAAAATAAAATTAATAAAATATATTTCTCAATATCTCTAATAAAAAATGAAATTAATAAAATATATTTCCCAATGTCTCTAATAAAAAATAAAATTAATAAAATATATTTCCCAATGTCTCTAATAAAAAATAAAATTAATAAAATATATTTCCCAATGTCTCTAATAAAAAATAAAATTAATAAAATATATTTCCCAATGTCTCTAATAAAAAATAAAATTAATAAAATATATTTCCCAATGTCTCTAATAAAAAATAAAATTTATAAAATATATTTCCCAATGTCTCTAATAAAAAATAAAATTAATAAAATATATTTCTCAATGTCTCTAATAAAAAATAAAATAAATAAAATATATTTCCCAATGTCTCTAATAAAAAATAAAATTAATAAAATATATTTCCCAATGTCTCTAATAAAAAATAAAATTAATAAAATATATTTCCCAATGTCTCTAATAATAAATAAAATTAATAAAATATATTTCCCAATGTCTCTAATAAAAAATAAAATAAATAAAATATATTTCCCAATGTCTCTAATAAAAAATAAAATTAATAAAATATATTTCCCAATGTCTCTAATAAAAAATAAAATTAATAAAATATATTTCCCAATGTCTCTAATAAAAAATAAAATAAATAAAATATATTTCCCAATGTCTCTAATAAAAAATAAAATTAATAAAATATATTTCCCAATGTCTCTAATAAAAAATAAAATAAATAAAATATATTCCCAATGTCTCTAATAAAAAATAAAATTAATAAAATATATTTCCCAATGTCTCTAATAAAAAATAAAATAAATAAAATATATTTCCCAATGTCTCTAATAAAAAATAAAATTAATAAAATATATTTCCCAATGTCTCTAATAATAAATAAAATTAATAAAATATATTTCCCAATGTCTCTAATAAAAAATAAAATAAATAAAATATATTCCCAATGTCTCTAATAAAAAATAAAATAAATAAAATATATTTCCCAATGTCTCTAATAAAAAATAAAATTAATAAAATATATTTCCCAATGTCTCTAATAAAAAATAAAATTAATAAAATATATTTCCCAATGTCTCTAATAAAAAATAAAATAAATAAAATATATTTCCCAATGTCTCTAATAAAAAATAAAATAAATAAAATATATTTCCCAATGTCTCTAATAAAAAATAAAATTAATAAAATATATTTCCCAATGTCTCTAATAAAAAATAAAATTTATAAAATATATTTCCCAATGTCTCTAATAAAAAATAAAATTAATAAAATATATTTCCCAATGTCTCTAATAAAAAATAAAATTAATAAAATATATTTCCCAATGTCTCTAATAAAAAATAAAATAAATAAAATATATTTCCCAATGTCTCTAATAAAAAATAAAATTAATAAAATATATTTCCCAATGTCTCTAATAAAAAATAAAATTAATAAAATATATTTCCCAATGTCTCTAATAAAAAATAAAATAAATAAAATATATTTCCCAATGTCTCTAATAAAAAATAAAATTAATAAAATATATTTCCCAATGTCTCTAATAAAAAATAAAATTAATAAAATATATTTCCCAATGTCTCTAATAAAAAATAAAATTAATAAAATATATTTCCCAATGTCTCTAATAAAAAATAAAATTAATAAAATATATTTCCCAATGTCTCTAATAAAAAATAAAATTAATAAAATATATTTCCCAATGTCTCTAATAAAAAATAAAATAAATAAAATATATTTCCCAATGTCTCTAATAAAAAATAAAATAAATAAAATATATTTCCCAATGTCTCTAATAAAAAATAAAATTAATAAAATATATTTCCCAATGTCTCTAATAAAAAATAAAATTAATAAAATATATTTCCCAATGTCTCTAATAAAAAATAAAATTAATAAAATATATTTCCCAATGTCTCTAATAAAAAATAAAATAAATAAAATATATTTCCCAATGTCTCTAATAAAAAATAAAATTAATAAAATATATTTCCCAATGTCTCTAATAAAAAATAAAATTAATAAAATATATTTCCCAATGTCTCTAATAAAAAATAAAATAAATAAAATATATTTCCCAATGTCTCTAATAAAAAATAAAATTAATAAAATATATTTCCCAATGTCTCTAATAAAAAATAAAATTAATAAAATATATTTCCCAATGTCTCTAATAAAAAATAAAATTAATAAAATATATTTCCCAATGTCTCTAATAAAAAATAAAATTAATAAAATATATTTCCCAATGTCTCTAATAAAAAATAAAATTAATAAAATATATTTCCCAATGTCTCTAATAAAAAATAAAATAAATAAAATATATTTCCCAATGTCTCTAATAAAAAATAAAATTAATAAAATATATTTCCCAATGTCTCTAATAAAAAATAAAATTAATAAAATATATTTCCCAATGTCTCTAATAAAAAATAAAATTAATAAAATATATTTCCCAATGTCTCTAATAAAAAATAAAATTAATAAAATATATTTCCCAATGTCTCTAATAAAAAATAAAATAAATAAAATATATTTCCCAATGTCTCTAATAAAAAATAAAATTAATAAAATATATTTCCCAATGTCTCTAATAAAAAATAAAATTAATAAAATATATTTCCCAATGTCTCTAATAAAAAATAAAATTAATAAAATATATTTCCCAATGTCTCTAATAAAAAATAAAATTAATAAAATATATTTCCCAATGTCTCTAATAAAAAATAAAATTAATAAAATATATTTCTCAATGTCTCTAATAAAAAATAAAATTAATAAAATATATTTCCCAATATCTCTAATAAAAAATAAAATTTATTTTCTGTAAAACACTTTTTTAGACTAGGGTTTTGGATGAGACAAATCAAATACCCAGTGGGAGAATGTGTCTCTGGCAGTGAAGGAACTAAACACATACATAGTCTTGACAACCACGGCCTTGTCAAGGAGTTTAAGCATGCATCTTTCTAATAACAGCGCCACTGTTAAGCACCTTACTAACCCGCATTCTTCGCCCCGTTTCCAATTTCAAAATCTTTTTATAGACATAATAATACATATTCTTGAAAATGCTACTAAGAAGTGTTACTAATTTGCAGGAAATTTAAATGATATTCGTTTTCAGTACATCCGAAAGTATATAGAAACCCCATTTTTGAAGATAGGTTTTGTGTTGATTTACCAAGTCATAATTAACAAATAAACACCAACCCTAAAAAGAAAGAGACGCTTACTCCCTCCAAAAACGTACCTATAAAGTGTGTTTACGTTAAATTAATTTCACTTTTTGAAACTATAATATTTTCATATCTTGAAAACTACTCGTTTTCTAGAATTTGAAACGTTTTTTTTTTCGCTTTCAGCACCCTCGAAAATCTGTAATAGTGGCAATTTTAAAGAATTTTTTGAGGATGGAAAGATACTGCACCTTGACAAATGTTTCAATCATAGTCATTTGTTTTCCTAGTTTTGCTTATGAATTACAAAATATCTTATATTTCCCCAAAACTTCTGACCTTGGTGGAAGGAAAGCTAAAACTTGCTGTTATGGTTTCAAATGATCTGAAATAACAGCAAGGGGGGACTTGATTCCAAATATTTTTCATATGTTATATCTCCCCTCTTTGGTTTTCATACATAAAGTTAATTTCACAGTGTATAAGGATTATTTTATACTGAAGATATCCATAATCGTACCCTATTTCCAAAAGCTGGGAGATAAACTATATGAGAAATATTTGGAATCAGATCTCCCTTGCTGTTATTTCAGATCATTTGAACCCATAGCAGCAAGTTTTAGTCTCGCTTTCATCAAGGCCAGAGGTTTTGAGGATATATATATATATATATATATATATATATATATATATATATATATATATATATAAGATTCACCACTTATCAAGTTCCAGACGCCACTTAAGGATAAGTGTTAATGAGTGTACAGTAGTCAATGGGATAATATCGTAGTAATCGTTTGTAGTAGAAATTTGGTAAATTGGATTACTTAAAGGGGAGGTTCAACAAGAATCTGTTTACGTTGGACTTGAAGACGACTTAATTGTAGTCAATTAAAAAGTGGGCAAACGGAAGAGAGTACCACATGCGTGCAGTTCTAAGAAAGAGGCTTTGTTCGTAGAATCTTTAGGGTTAGGTTAGGCACTGATAAACAGCGGAGGAAATTATTGATAGTGATCGCAACTAGACGAGCGTTTTTCGTGAAAGTTTGGCGAGGGGGGACCATAGATTGGTACCCAGATGAGAACATGTTATGAAAATAACGATAAATCAAAGATTAAGGCCCTTGCACTGAAAAATGACGTTATGTTTGACGTTCTAACAAACAAAATATTTTGAACAGTCAAACTGTTGATAATGTTGATAAAACATTTTTACAAAATGTTTACACATTTTTAGCTACTATTAACACGATTACAATCATGGTCATCGTTCTTTTTTTTTTTTTGTAAATGGCGATATTTTCTCAGGTTTTATGAATGATTTTGTTTGTACAATAAGTCTGGGCTATGTGATTGCATTCTTACATTTCGACTCGTATGCATTTATAATTTATGTCTGTTAAGGATGTTCATAATGTGTTGCATACAACCAAGACAGGGTGATGCTTGCATTGCCGTCATGTTTCCTTTTGGTTTGAAAGTACAATCTTGACTGGAACGATAATCACATATAGAAAAAAAGACGATGATGATTTAATCTTTTACTGTATTATTTTTACCTACTTAGATCCATTTTTCTAACTTCGGGCCATTGTTAGCAAGAACCCTGATTTTAATCCGCCTGTTTATCCAGTATCCACATAACGCCCTTTACTTCTAAATTATGCGGTTACATCCAATTCATGTACGTATCTGTCTCCATCTTGTCACTTAACTAGACCAATCCCTAATAATCTCTTGTATGTCGGGCATCATTGACCTCGCGACTAAACCCCGTCTTACGAACTCATTATTTTATGTTAAAGATGCGCTCAAGTTGTAAAGGCTCTCAGAGATTCATCTCGATGATCCATTGACCGACTTAACCTAAAGGTTGTGCATAAATTGAGACTATACCTGCTATTCATTGATTAATGCTAATCGATGATTACCTCTTTTGGTCGGCTTACACGCAGATTAATCGGCATCATGTCTTCTTGTTTATTGTGTTTATGATTAGATTTCGGACAAACACATTGGGTAAATGTAGACTTAATGCTCCGCAACGACTCTAGGTGACGAATACTGACTGAAAAATAGAAAGATTGAAGCAACCAAAAACATACATTTAAAGAAGCAGAATGTAATTGTGAAGAGAATGGAAATAAATTCAAATAAATACATAGAGATGAGAAAAAACGAATGGACAAAGTTTATTTTCAAGAACTTCCTATCTGTGGAACACAAAATCACAGGACTGCGTCATAGTTCACTACAGCATGGTTTTCTTCAAGTATGGTGTCAAAAAGTATATCAAATTTTCCACATTGCGCCCATTGTTTCTAATCTTCGCATAATGTGCGGTATTGGCACGCGATTCTGGGGAGAGAAACATTAGATGAGTTGCACACACGCAGATAAATTCCATGTAAAGAATGTGGGACTTTCCACCATTGTTTAATGAAATGCATAATTTGATCCAGAATATGTAAGAGGATATCGGTCGAAGGATTGCAACAATAGACAATGGGAAATATTGAATATTCCAATAGGAAAAGAATGTTTATGCAAATAAATCGACACAAAGAGAAAGCGGGCAGTGCTCAGAGAAAAGCGAGTCTGTCACATTTCTTCACCGCCAACATCCGACCCAACCATGCGCCTTCAGAAATGTCCAAACATCAGTAATAATTTATAGTTAAAAGCTGATTTGTCGGCATGAAATAAAATAATATATTTTTATAGATCAGTTGTGTTGTGTTTTACTCGCTGTCCGTGTGTATATATCTTGGACCAGTGACAACATTAGATCTTAACAATTATATAGACTGGAAAACGCATTTTGAACAACCGGCCACAGCGAATACATGAAGCTTGTATTGTTCATCATTCATCAATCTTGTTAATCTTTATCCTCGGGTGGACTTTGGTAAGCTGTGTGTCATTAGTATAAAAATTATTCCATATAATTTAGCAGTAATATCTTTCTTTTCTTTTAGGTAAGCGTATAATGATTCCAAAAGCAAAAGTAATATTAACATTTGGGCTTATGTTTAAAATTGAAGTATTGTTCTGTGTGGGACCGACGTAAATATAGATTCAGGCCCTTGCACTGAAAATGACGTTATGTTTGAAGTTCTAACAAACAAAATCTTTCGAACAGTCAAACTGTTGATGATAAAAGATTTTTACAAAATGTTTACAAATTTTTTAGCTACTATCACCATGATTACAATTATGGCCCACGTTCTTTTTTTTTTTATAAAAGTTTATGCTTCCTCGAATTTTATTAATGGTTTTTATAAATACAATAATCCTTATCGACGAGTACTGACGGCTTCGATCCAGTCTATTTCTGTTTCTTCCTAGAGTATCATCCGCAAGAAAGCTGAATTACTCCCCATTAAACTAATTTTAACGCTAACCTTGCTGCAGTAAAGAAGCGTATAAATAGCTACATACATACATACATACATACATACACGGTAGCTTCCTTCAGTCTTAACAGACTATGGATACCTACTTTAAGAGTGCCTGCGCATGAAATTTTAGTGGTAAGAGTTGCGCAATCTACAACCACACCTCTCCTGATTCGGCGTTTTTATATACCAGTGACAAGTGGAGGTTCAGGACGACTGGAAACAAAGTGAGATAAGTGGAGAGAACATACAACGCCAAGAATTCCAATCTGGCACTGGCCAAACTTAACGTCGATGATCTGCCAAGAACCGATGTGTCACGTGATTATGCCGTAGCATGATGATTGCAACGTCTTGTCAGACGAGTGCCACTGCCTCAGACATTTAAAATCCATGATTCCAAATGTCTGAGGGAGTATCTATACAAATATGATGTTACAGAGTCTTAGCTTTGTACGACAGCTAAGTCTCTCTCTCGGTTCAAAATGTTGAGATCCAGCAACAAGCAAGAGCAAGATAGCTAGCAACAAATTAAACTGCAGACCAGCTTAATGCGGGTACTGGTCTTCTGCTTTATGGTTTTTTTTAAATTAGAGATTTGCTTCTCCTAGAAAGGTTGCCTTCACCACGGCTTACGGGAGCCCTCTCTACCCCAATACACATATACACACACACAAATATACACGGTGCTAGTTGGCCGTTGACCCAGAAAAAGAGTTCTTTCGCCCTTTGGAAGGTCTTGTTTTAAATCCTTCAGGGAGACTAGCCGCCCTCCTCACCAAACAAGTCTGGTGGGGGAACCAGTTTAGTCGCCGGTGACCCGACCATGAGGCAGGTAGTACTGGGTTACATGGTACCAGTAGCATATGACATGACCTGACATAAATATATTAATACATACATACATACATACATACATAAGTACACACACTCCTATCTACATACATATGATTAACCTTCCCTTCAGGGAGTTAGACATAAGGCTAGGTTTGATCTTAATAAATCAGGGCATCAGCATAAGTGCACCCTGATCTACAAAGAAACGTCTGAGCAGCTCCGGTGGTATTCCCCGGTAAAGTCGCTTTAGGTGATTAGCAATAAACAAATTCATTTTTCAAAGACAGGGTAGATCCTAAGAGAGTGGGTCTTATAGGGCTGAACCGAACGGTAAATAAGCTCGAGAAAGAATAGTAGAATAAAAGGAGAAAAATAAAGATTTATTTTTTTTACATGGAAGTCACTACTTATGAAGGCCCGGAGGCCACTCGAGGATAAGGGTTATAAATAAAGTAGAAAAAGAAATAGAGTTAGAAAACCGAGAATAAATTGTGAAAAACAAAAGAAGAATTGAAGAGAATAAAAAAGACAAAATGAAAGTGAAAATAAAGAGGGAAGAAAACGGATATTAAACAGCGTTCATTTGGTCAGCACATTGAAAATGTGACACATGGAGAGAAATTATCATTTATAGACCATCGGGAAAGCTATTTAAAACTTAAGCAAGACATACACATAAAAAATTAGATTTCAAACATAAGTGTAGCAGACCAACGAAATATTATTTCAATTTTAACACGGCAGATCAGCAAAAATGTCATTTCAAACATAAGCTTAAGAAAAAAATGGGCATTTTATTTTAAACCTAAACTAATGGACTAATGAAATTGCTATTCCCAACAGAAAGACTGGCATTTAAAACTTAAGCTAGATGTGTTTAAATAAATCGTGACAAGCCAAAGAAATTGATATTTTCAAACAAATCGTGACAAGCCGACAAAAATACTATGATGTATTAATCAAATGATATTCTACTTTATTTTTTATCTATTTACTAGCAGTTCAGCTCGGCTTTGCTCGGGCCCTAGGTACTGTTCATAACTTGCTTTACGTGTGAATACACTTTATGTATGATTTCAAATGTTTAGACCATAATTTGCCTGAGTAATTTCGTAGAGATCACAAAGATTAATTTTCTTTAAACTTTGATCCCAATTTTGACCCGTTAACATTTATTATTTTGGTTCCAAGTCAAAATAACAAGTTTTAACCATGTCTAAGTTACCTACATCTAAAATTCCAAGTCTTTAGACCAAAAATTGGCGGAGGAATTTGGTAGAATCTGCAAAGGCCAACTCTTTCAACTTTGATCTTTTGTCAACCAAATTTTCGCTCCAAAACTGATTGAAATTGCTTGCTACATGCTTGAATATCCGTCATGTATAAAGTAACCAACATTTAAAATTGCAAGTATTTAGACCCAAAATTGGCAGAGGAGTTTGGTAGAGTTTTCAAATGACAAATTGTTGAACTTTGACACGAAAATTTCTGGCTGAAAACTGATTAGAAAGATTTTCTCAAATCTCAATACTCGTTACGTCAAATCTCGAGTCTCTAGACCGAAAACTGACAGAGTTATTTGGTAGGGAAATGTATACAGACACACACATAGACATTTTCACTTTTATAGATATATAGATTGCTTGATGAAAGTAGTTTAAATCTTCAATTATTAACTTATGTTAAATGCAAAAAAGAACATTTACTGTAACAGATTGACACAAAATCAACAGAGATTAGATAATTCTTGTAATAGACTGGTTCCTGTTGATTGCAGTGTAATGCTGGTTTTGAGTAGTTCTAGTATATCCACCCTCCCAGGATTTACCTTCTCTCTTTGATAAGGGGTTTATCGTTAATTACCGGATGCGAACTACCGGGAATGCCGACGGAGTTGCACAGGCATTTTTGTTGTCAGACTCTGGAGTACTGACTTATTCAATTCCATGTTCCGACTCTGGTGTCACAATTTTTGCGGTGGGACAGAACTAAATGGCCAGATTAAAGTCCCGCGATGGTTGGTGAGTAGGTTAGCTAGATAGATTAAATATGCAGTTTGCACGACTGAGCTAAAAGACGTTAGAATAACAAATATTTGACAAGAATAGAATTTATAAACAAATAACAATCGGGTTGCATCTTTTAATGCAAGCAATAACAGTCCGAAGAGATAACAAACATTTGCCTTATTTAAAAAATGCCAAAGATGACACAATTGTAGTTCCGAAGAACAAGGGAAGCAGCATATGCTAACCGCTGGCGAACAAACGTAAGGTATGTATTTTTGTGCGCAACGCACGCATGACATTATTACTGTTAATGACTGCGTACTTGAACTGGAAACAGTAGTCCGTTAAGACTAGCATGTTAAATAACTGTCTCGAATAATATTTATTCGTCTTGTTCACTGAACTTGTTTACTGTATAGGTTTACACTGACAACAAAAAACGCAATGATATATTGCATATACGCTGTATATAGCATTAATCGATGGCTTAAAGATGCCCAGTTTCCTTTCTGAGACCGAAGTGTAATCACCTAACTCATTTTTAAAGGGAAAGACACATACACTGTCACAAACATAATTGTACAAAAAAATTTGTCTTATAATATCGTCAAAAATAGAACATATTCTACTGCGATATTTTTAACGACGACAAATGATTATAATAGACGTTTAAATGTATCATTTTTATCGCTTTCATAATATATTGTTTATTTTTATTTATTTAAATGAAATGTTTAATGCTTTTATAATGTACCTAACCCTAAGCCAGTTAACTGCGCCATTGTTTGCGCTTTTAATTTCCAGAATAGAGTCATTTCATTGGATAAACATAATCGTTTATTATATAACCCGCCTATATTAAAGATGGCTTTCCATGTTGTAGAGAATTCTCCAGAGAAGATCCTAACTTCCGGGTTGCACTTGTTCACACTACTGCGTTTATATTTACTCTCTACGCCCCCACAACAACGGAGTTACTATCTTTAAAAGCATATCTGAGAAAATTGACCATGTTCTATCTGTTTATCCTTCAGCTAACATTCACGTATGTGGAGACTTCAATGTTCACAATGTGGAATGTTTAACCCACTCAAACAAGACCGATGATG
Organism: Euprymna scolopes; assembly: GCF_053919585.1. NCBI lineage: Eukaryota > Metazoa > Mollusca > Cephalopoda > Sepiida > Sepiolidae > Euprymna > Euprymna scolopes. The sequence goes on from NC_136497.1 coordinate 66,955,105, forward strand.
AGGGGATTGTCTGTCACGATTTCTCCCTTGCTTATGACCTCACTAAGATAATTCACGAACCCACCCGTGTGCCCGACACTGACGGTTAGTATGTGAGACTCCTAGACCTTTTTATCACTTGCCCTGAACTATGTTCAGTTTCCGTTCTGCCTCCACCTGGATCTTCTGACCACTCTGTTGTATAAATTAATATAAAAATGAAGTGTAATAAGTCTTCAGACGTACCTCTTCATCGTACAGTATGTATATCGATACTCTATGACTGACTGGGATATCTCCCGTACATTTATATCAGATCTACCTCTGCGTTCCATGTTTAAAAAGGATGTGTCCTCTATAGTATCAGACCTGACCGAACGGTTAATTGTAGGTATAGATAGTTTCATACCCCGAAAAAGTTCCAACAAAAACCCAACAGCCAGCCATGGTTCTCTCCAGAATGTGCTGCTGCCATTGCGCACGGAAATCACTTTTTCCATTTCTTCCAACATAATAGATGTATTAACATTAAAGCTGCTTTCAGGACTGTCAGCAACCATTGTAAGAAAGTAATAAAGAATGCAAGAGAGTTGTATGCTCAGTCTGTCAAGTCCGAAGTAGCTGAGCAGCGGCTTGGTTCCCACCAGTTTTGGCAAATAGCAAACAAAATCCTGAACAAAAGCGTGTGCTCTAACCCAACTATCATCAATGGACCTGAGGTCATCTCATCAGTATCAGACAAAGGCAAACTTATTGCCAAGAACTTTGCAGCTAATTCTACCCTTTGCTACCAAGGCTGCTAACCCCCAATATTTCATCCCCTATCAGAAAACACGCTATGTGATATACAAATATCTGTACGTAATGTTGCTAAGCTAATCAAAATCTTGATTCCAGTAAAGCAACCGGCCCTGGCGATATTCCAATTATTTTTATCAAAAATCTTCAACTAGAACTAGCGCCCATACTTACAAAACTGTTTAAACGTTGTCTTAAGGAGAATTGCTTCCCATCACTTTGTATTTAAGAATTGAGGTGATCGCGCATCTCCCTCTCAGTACAGGCCAATAAGTCTCCTGTACGTAATGAGTAAGTTGCTGGAATCTGTGTTAAATAGAGACGTAATCAACCATCTCAGCAAAAATAATTTTCTTAGTGACACACAATATGGTTTCTGTTCTGCTAGATCTACGGCAGATGTGCTTACAGTTATATCTCATAGAATTAGTGAATCTCTCGACGGAGGCTACCTTTCTAGGGCAATTGCTCTTGACATAACGAAGGCATTTAATAGGGTATGACATAAAGGTTTGCTTCACAAGATCTCCAGCTATGGTATAGCTGAAAATGTCTTCACCGTTATTAAATCATTTCTCTCTGATAGTTTCATAGTAGTAGTTAATGGGCAGAAATCAGAAGCTCACAGTATTAATGCTGGAGTCCCTCAGGTGTCCATCCTGTGCCCAACTCTCTTCCTGATCTACATTAACGATCTTCCAAATCATACCCTTACATCATTCGTAGACATTTATGCTGATGACACTATCATCTATGGTAACACATCTAAGACCGTAAACGACCAAGTTCTCTCGATTCTGTCTCCTTTGATCTTGGTACAATGGAGAAAGGAGTGATTGCTTATTTTTAATGCATCTAAAACCAAGCTTCTATCTTTACATCATCAACATTCTGATCCTCATTTGGCATCAATTTACATAAATGGCTCTCATCTTGGGAAGGCCTCATGTTTTGACAAGTTTCTAGGCTTGACCTTTACTTCTGATCTGAAATGGAATATGTACATCAAATCTGTTGTTAAGGCCGCTGGAAAAATAGTGAGATCCTTCTATCGATCCAGTGAATATCTCACTGCTGATGCAATTCTTCATCTATATAAGAGCCAGGTACGTTCAAGGCAGGAGCTGCTAAAAAGGACGTCCTGCCTTGATAGAGTTCAAAATAGACTTCGTAGCCTCGTAGGAGATGTCCTATTTTCTTCCTTACAACCTCTATCTTACACAAGAGATGTTGCGAGTTTGTCTCTGCTTTATCATTATTTTCATGGCAAGTGCTTTACTGAACTTCAATCTATGGTCCCCTTTTGCCAAACTTTCACAAAAAACACTCGTCTAGCTGAAAACACTATCAATAACTCCACTCTTTATCTGTGCCTAAACCTAAACATAGATTCCATAAACAAAGCTTCTTTCTTAGAAGTGCACGCCTGTGGAACTGTTTTCCGTTTTCCTGCTTTCCAGCTGACTACAATCTGATTGTCTTCAAGTCCAACGTAAACAAGTTCTTGATGAGCCGTTCCACTTAAGTTAACAAATTTTCAGAATTTCCATTACTAACGATTACTATATTGTCCAATAGACTACTGTACACTCTTAACCCTTGATAAGTGATGATGCCTATATATATATTTTTAAAACCCACTCGAATGAACGGTGAATTTTATATCCTTGAGAAGAATATCGGGTTGAACATAAGGTTAAATCGATAAAGTTGATTGGAATTAATTTCTTCTTAATCCAACAAATATAGACGAAAATTTTGTATTTAACTGTTTAGACAAAAATAAATTTTTTAGATTAAATATCACTTAAATCTAACGCAGAGATACGACAGACGCTTTTTTGGTCCCCGACAAAAGGTGGATGGACCTGTATATTCGCTCTTGTCCGTTCATCTGTCCGCACTTTTTTCAATAACTACGCCTTGGATTTTGTTTTAATTTTGCACAAGCATAAAACATGATATGAGTAAAAAAAGTAACAGAACGGATTTTCCGGGAAAACTACGGTTGCCCCTCCTAGGGGTCCCTTTCGGGTAAAATGGCTAAAATTGATACTTTTTTGCTTATTAAAAAAAGATTGACGCCTTGGATTTTTATAAAACCTTCAGAAAAGTTGTAACTAACTGATTTCTATATAATTTTGTTTGTCTATACTTCGCGATAACGCTTGTGTGTGTCCCAGGGGCTATTTTAGGGCTAATAAAAACACTTAATTTTAGGGACTATTTTATGATATTTTTCCAAAATTTTCTGTGAATGTCTATTTAGAAGTTTTGCATGGTGCTGAACTCAAATTTTATGTCTTGGGGACTTTAGGGGCTGAATAGGGTGAGGAAAAATGATGGACTTGCTCATTTATTTTTTGCATGGTACATAACTGAAATTTACATATGTTAAGGCCTAAAAATGCACCGTTTGTTCATTTTCACCAGGATTTGACGTACTCTGGGGACTTTTAGTGCTAAATGGGGAGGGGGGCAAATGCTGAACTTAGTCATTTTTTAATGCCTCGTTCACTGTGCACTCATAGGGGACCATGGATGCTTTACTTGTTATATATTAAGTGAAATATCAAGAAAGATGTAATCGAAAGAAGGAAAAGAAAAATATTGAAGAATATAGAATTTAGAGTATTTTTTTTCTCCTGAGATGATTATTCATCAGTCTCAAAATCCCCAGCGCGTCTTACTGCATAGTCTATAGTTTTTAGAAGAGATACCGTCTTACTACATAGTCTATAGTTTTTAGAAGAGATACCGACTTACTACATAGTCTATAGCTTTTAGAAGAGATACCGACTTACTACATAGTCTATAGTTTTTAGAAGAGATACCGACTTACTATATAGTCTATAGTTTTTAGAAGAGATACCGACTTACTACATAGTCTATAGTTTTTAGAAGAGATACCGACTTACTATATAGTCTATAGTTTTTAGAAGAGATACCGACTTACTACATAGTCTATAGTTTTTAGAAGAGATGCCGCCTCGTTTTCTCAAAAACACTAAGTTAATGCTAGTCTATCAAAAGAATAACGGAAGCCGTTGATGTCTCTGTAGAATTTTCTTACCATTTATTATCGATTGATTCTTAAATTATGGCTGTTGTAATAAGACTTCAAACAATTAAATTAACCAGAACCAACATTCCTCATATTCGACGAAAATGTTATCTCAAATTTAATATTAGAAGGAAACGAAATGTAATTTCAACCTTGAGCATCACAAATGAACCAAAATGCTTTTACAAAGTTAATTTTCTCAGGGGAACGAAAATGTCATTTTAAACTCATTTATAACAGAAAAACGAAATACTATTTCAAATTTAAAAATGACTGATAAATGATAATGCTATTTCAAACATAAATATGAGAGAGACCCGAAAATGTTATTTCAAACTTAAGCTTGACAAACTACAGAAGTTGCACTTTACGCTTAAGTATTACCATTCAACAAAAAATCTTATTTCAAGCTTAATCGTGACAGACTAAAAAAAATTCTATTTCAGACTTAAGCATTACAGAGACTAAAATGTTAGTCTAATGCTAGACAAATGAAAATAATATGAATTTCTGATTCGGATATTTAATATATTTCTTCAAAACAGAAATAAACGCATACAAAACAAATTAATCACTAAACTATACAGACCGTTCCGTAGCCATTTTCTTACTACTTTTCACGTTCCCTATATTCGCCAGTAAAGGTTTATTTTGTTGTTTTGTTCTATCCAATTCGGGTTATGTAATGTCGAATCCAGTAATTTTGGAAAACAGGTTTTAAGTTGTTTATATCTTCAAAAAATTATCCATAGCGATTAGTTTTGCTATTTTGCTTTGTGGCATATCAACGCATTTCGTTATATTTAAAGTTAAAATCCAGTAATTTTGGAAAAAAAAAACTTCATGCCTTAAGTTCTTTATATCTTCAAATATTTACCATTGTGTTTGGTTTGTTTGTTGTATAGAGAAAATGATTGTTTTTTTTTTGTTTTTAGCTTTACAGAACATGATTGAGTTTTGCGAATTGAAAGGAAAAACAACATCAATATTTAGTTCATTTTAGATTAAGAAGCCGATATCTTCAGATGGCCTGATCTGGTAGCACGAGAAATCCTTCTAAACTGACAGAACTTTAAGTGTTGTTGTAGTTTAGATTTTCTGTTTTGAGAGCGCTGAATATCCTAACATGTAGACGTGATCTCTGCCCTCATGGGGAGGAAAGTAAATAGGAACCGTACGAGCAATTTTGAAATAAACTGCCCTCATGGGGAAAAAAGTAAATAGGAACCGTACGAGCAATTTTGCAATAAACTGCCCTCATGGGGAGAAAAGTAAATAGGAACCGTACGAGCAATTTTGCAATAAACTGCCCTCATGGGGAGAAAAGTAAATAGGAACCGTACGAGCAATTTTGCAATAAACTGCCCTCATGGGGAGAAAAGTAAATAGGAACCGTACGAGCAATTTTGCAATAAACTGCCCTCATGGGGAGAAAAGTAAATAGGAACCGTACGAGCAATTTTGCAATAAAATAGCCTTAACAGCTTGTAAGCAAAATACCGATGGACGAAGCATTTTTGTGCGTTTAGTGATGAAAAAATATATTAAAAATGATGATAGACATACATACAGACAATGTCTTTAACAGAGATGCATTGACGCATTTAGAATAACGAGTAGATATTTCATTTGAAAGAAATTACGACTGCATTTCGCACTTTTAATTCTTTAATTTAATTAATGTCGATGGAATGTTAGATGGATGAATGCGCCACCTGGTCTGAGGATTGGAAACAATGTAGCATTATTTCAATATGGCGCAGTCCTATAAAAGTAGTCGTTTGCGAAAGGTGCGTGGAAAGGGGATAGAAATAGAACAGAAAAAGAAAAAAACGGAAATAACAGGTGAAGAGGAAAAGAAAAGGTGGATAAAAAAGAAAAGAAAAGAGGAAATAAAAAAGAAGAGAAATGAAAATAAAGGAAACGAAAATATGATAAGAAAAAACAAAGGCAAAGGCAAAAAAGAGATAATAGGAAGGAATCACGGGTGAAAACGAGAAAAATAGAAAAAATATGTCATGTAAATAAAACAAAAATGCATATAATTAAGAAAATTGGTTAATTTTTAGAAGATTACGCCCAGTCTGTAATTTTTGTTTCATTTTACTCTAGTTGAAATTCTCAGAAATAAAGGGGTTTTTACCTAGGGGCTGACACATGATCTCTATATGAGATAAATAGACATTCGAATATTCCATTAAAGTTCCTTTTTACATCGAAGAAGATGTGAACATAATTTTTCTCTCCTTAATTGACCATATAAATGGTAACATTTAGTGCTACTAAAACAAAGCTATTTTTCCCTTAATGATTATAGATACCTGGCATGGCAAATAATACCCTACCCGAGAGTCACAAGAATGAAACACCTCAGTTTAACGTGAATTTGAATAAACAAATAAATATAAACTACTGCCACGACTGCTGCAAAGAAGGTGGTATTCCTCTATCGTGCTAAAAAAAACTTCTCATTCCTGCCAGTATCGTAGACCTCTACAAGGTCACCACTTGCCCATGTATGGAGTACTGTTGGGAGATCTGGACTGATGCACACTCAACTAGTCTCTTCCTCTTAAAAATGACCCCCAGAGATAGTATTTAGTCTAATGGATCTCATGCTATCAGCCTAGTTCCTACCCTTGACCCACCACTCCAATGTTGCAGCCCTTTGTTTTACAAGTATTTCAACAAATTTCCTCTAAAAAGTTTGGACCCTTGAAATGGCCGCTTTATTTAAAATTGCCGTGGATTGGGGAAAAGAGTAATAGACTTTCCAAACAGATTCGCAGAAGTATTTACAACTGCTTTAATTATGTGTCCTTGCGTTTGATATATACTACGAGACTTGCTTTTTCGTCTTTTCGCAAGGATAGTTTGCCTTACATCCAAAATAGCAATATTGCATATCAATTTTAATGCCAGTGCGATGCTGATTATGTTGGGAGAACATTCTTGCACCTTTTGACTTGTATAAACCAGCATGTTCCATCGAAGATCAGACAAGGGAGGATGGGGTCTGGTGGTCTCCCCCTTCTGCAGCCTTGGACTCTGTTATTGGCCAGCATTTGGTTGACAACCCGTGCTGTGCCGATAGATATAAAATAGATTGGTTCGAGGTGCTACATAGAGCGGACTCCAAAAACCATTTAAAGATTTTAGAGTCTGTCTCTATTGCGGTGCGTCAACTTTCTTTGTGCCGGCAAAAGGAAACATCCAACGCATTGTTTCTCTTTGGGGAACTTTGAATCTTTTCTACCTTTTTTTTCCTCCCTCGTTGTGCCAATATTTTAATCGTTTTTAAACGTTAATAAATTTATTTTTAGTGCCCCCGTACTTTTGGCACATTTAATAAGTTCCCCATTAGAACTCTTTATTTTCGACACAATATTATTTTGTACGCTATCGATTTTCTCCCGATGAGATGATAGCTGAAAGAGCTCTCGAGAAACTTCCGCTTATTATTTAAAAAAAAAAATATATATATATATATATGTGTGTGTGTGTGCGTGTGTTTATATATATATATATATATATATATATATATATATATATATATATATATATATAAAACAAACAACCGAACAGGAATACAAACATATATAAATATATATATATATATATATATATATATATATATATATATATATATAACCTATGTATTGCTTTATTGCAAGTGAATATTTTTTTTAAATTTTGAAATTGCTATGAAACACAGAGAAATTAAATATGGTGCACTGAAAGAATATAACAAGGTGCCTTATCTCCCTGATTTTTGTGGAATTTGAACAAATATTTTGAAAGTTATGCTAATTTCTCTATTTTCTGATAATTTTACTGCAGGTTTCCAAAAATGCCTAGAAAGGGTCGATTGACAGCTAGTGAAAAGGAACGTGCAATCGCAGACCTTGCAGGGGGGTTATCTCTTGTAGATCTAGGCAAGGAGCCAGGAAAAAATCAAGGAACATTGTCTTTATTCGTTAAAAATCCAAACATCAAACCAAGGAAGGACGAAAACACAAGAAAGTCAGTTTCTGCTTGTGATAGAAAAATTCGCCGTCAACTTATCAAGCAGCCGGGCAGCAACAGTTCTGCTATATTTGACAAGGTTGGAATACCTTCCTTGTCCAGAAAGACACGCTGCAATGTCTTAAACAAAATTGCAAAAGCATTAAGCACATAACAAGACCGGTTTTGAATCAAACTCAGGGGTAAAACGTGTGGCTTGGACTTAGAAGTACATGCTTTGAAAATGTCCTTTTAACTGATAAGGCCAGAGAAACACTAAACAGATGGGTGAGCCAAAGTTTGGAGTCCTCTTGGATTTCGTACCCCTCATCGATTCCGTCGGTGGAGGTTTCATGTTTTGGGCTGGAATAATCTGCGATTAACAAATTGAACCACTTCGAGTGCCAAAAGGTGTCAAATTGCTAAGCCAGTTTTATATTTTATTTTTAAATGAATATTTGTCAGCATGGCTTCATGATTTTCCATTGGCATGTCAACGCAAATTGATTTTTATGAACGACAATGCGCCATCCCAACAACATCCTACCTGAAGTCATTAGGCATTAGTGGAGAAAATTTGATGACATGGCCACCTTGTTCTTCTGATAAAAAAACAATTGAGCAGCTCTAGTCATTAATAAATATGAAAGTTTATGAAGGAGATGTTCAATTTTCGTTGAAGTATGAATTTTGGATGAGGACTTTGGAAGTTTCCTATAGCATCACATCATCGCAAATCCGTCGATTTACATCATCAGTTGACAAGAGGCTATTTAAAGTTATTTTGAAGTCTGGGAGTTATGTTAACAAATGAATATTTCCTTAAACAAAATAATGTGAAATTCGTTCTTGTTTTTGGTTAATATTGTAACTGAGTATGTTCTTTATTGCATATAAATAGAAATATGAAGTAAGAATACTGTTGTATTACAGAAAATATACATTTTGAGACACTTGCAATAAAATGACACACACTATAAATTACCAGAAAATAAAAAAAATTAGCATAACTTTCAAAATGTTTGTTCAAATTCTACAAAAATAAGGGAAATGAGACACCTTGTTATGCTCTTTTAGTGTACCAAATTTAACTTCTCTGTGTTTCATAGCAATTTCAAAATTTAGAAAATATTAACCTACAATAAAGCGATACACAGGGTTTAAATAGATAAATAAATAAATAAATAAATAAGTAAATACTGTGTAACCCGGATATAAGAGATGTCTTCTCCAGTCGCTGCAGCTCTCTGATATCCGGGTTACACTTTAACACAGGCTCTAATTTGGGACCAGAGAAAATTTCTCTTATATCCGTTTTTCTTATATTCGGGTCTTTTATATATTTAAATCATTCTATCACTAATATATATATATATATATATATATATATATATATATATATATATATATATATATTAGTGATGGAATGATTCAAATATATTTCCCGATTCCAATAGAATTAGCGATTTCGTACTAAGTTCCCGATTCCGATAGAAGTACCAATTCTCACTCCGATTTTTTTTTAATATAAATCCTTAAATAATTAACTATGAAGTTGTTATTTTTCCTGACTGCCTCAAAATACTTGGTTGATGTGCAAATATTTAATAATTAATATGTAAAAATATTTAATAATTAATATGTAAATATATTTAATAATTAATATGTAAAAATGTGCATATAGGGGACGATCTGTAGATTTTAGTTTTATTGGTAATTAAAAACCAATAAATATTTATTATTTTATTATTACTACCAACAGGAGAAGATAGAAAATTTGTTTTAAACAAAATCAAATAAAAATGTAATGGAATCGATTTTTGTATCGGAAAATAGGCACAATTTTTTCTGATTCCGATACCGATTCCGATACCTCGAAAATTCCGATTTTTCCGATTGCCGATTACGATTCAGATTAATCGTTCCAATACTGATATATATATATATATATATATATATATATATATATATATATATATATATACATATATATATATATATATAGAGAGAGAGAGAGAGATAAATACAATGAATATATAAAGATTATATAAATGCATATATAAATACATAAATAAATATATGTATGGAATACTTGAATGTCTACTGACAGAACTTGAATGCCTACTAGACACTATCCTCAAATGCCTTAAAGCCTCTATGTACAGGGTGTGTCAAGATAAACTGGCATGGTAATATTTTCCCTAAAAGTAAACCTTGACTAAATATTCAAAATTACATTGTATTCATTAAGATCTCATTTGTATGACTAACCAGCACCTTCTCTAAATGATGTTATTTCAAGTAATAGGAGGAAGCTGGATACTCCGCCAGCAAAAGGAATTCTTGTCCTGGAATCCTATAAGATCAAGAGACTACAAGAATCCTTTACTATAAAATATTTAACTGGTCAATTGGGAAGAGGAAAATTAATATTTTTAACTTCTTTACTAACTTAACATTTGAGATGTAAAGGAGACCTAACAGAATATTCGATTATCTATGTATCTCATGTGACGATAGAATGAACCAACTGTTTGGGTCATTCTTGTGCAGTTATATCCACATCCTACTCGCCTTCGGATAAGGGTGACTGATCAGGAGAGATGATCTTACGCGTAGTGATCTTTCAAACCCTTTAGTACCTGAGCCTGTGAGGTCAAACTAACACGTGATCACAGTAATCTGGCCATCTTTCCGCTTCCAGCTCACACTTTAAGAGATATATTTAATTATAGAATTGTTAGGAGACTTTATTCTTCGTACTATTTTTTGAAAGATAAATAGAAATTAGTCAAACTGTTGACATAATAGTTCATAATACACAGACAGACATATATGCACCTCTAATGCTAATATAGACCTGTTTAATGCTTTAATTGCCAAACAATTAATTCTGGTACAATTGTGTAACGTAAGACAGTTAATGCTTACTGTAGACAGTAATTAATCAAACCATGAACTATTAATCCTCTTTAAAGAAGAACGCGATTTCTTCAAAGATCCTCTCAGGAATGACCTTTTATTGCCAAGTTGTTCACAGGGGATCAACAGAAAAAGATTCAATTAACCGCAAAATAGCCTCTCAATTTCAAACAAATCGCTCTTTCCCGCAGGGTCACCTGATGGCGCCTAACTAAATCCTCTTTATTTATTCCCGAAGACCACTCAAACTGCACAAAAATAGCAACCGCCAGGAAAGGATATATTTGGAAAGAAAAGTTCAACAACTAAATCTTTCACGCAATTAGATTGTTTTTTCGAATAAGAAAGAAAAGTTCGACAAATAAATCTTCCATGCAATTATATTTGTTTTTTTTAATGTGAAAATGTAGTTTTGGGATAAATTATCTAATCAAGTTAGAAATGGAATTCGTGTAAAACATTTGAATAATGAATACAAATATAATGGCAAAAAAATGATTGTCCTTGTGATTAAATATTTAAAAGAAGTGGACATGTACATGCTTATAAAATAATCTACGAACGTGTATGTCTTAGTATATATCCCCACTCTATTTATAAAGATTAATATATCAATTATTTTAATTCTGAAAGAAGTATGCTATCTAGTGGCGACGATTAATGGACCGAATTTTTGTCATTTTCATTGAAGACGAAAATAAAAGTTAAACATTTTTAAAAAAAGTTTTTTGAATCAAACTAATTTTCTATTTCTAAATAAGATATAGATATGCTGTAAGAATATGCAAAATATTAAAGTACCTGAATTTCAAATAATCCCATTTTTATTACTAGTAGACAATTTCTGTAAATACATGACAGCGCTATGGGGAATTGTAAGATATTTAAAAGTATGGGAGCATAGACGTGTCTGAATATTTATTTAAGCAGTTTCACGAATTTTAAAATTTGAATGTAACTAAACAGACAAATACCATTTAAAAAGATAATTAAATTAAATTATAATCCCAAACCCCATCTATGATAAAATAACTTCAATATTATATTAGTTTTAGTTTTATATTTTTGTTTATAGTCCCTGTCAGTTACATTTCATTACGGCAACTCATGTAAGCGATAAATTGCAGAAATAATAAGTGTAATTCTTAAACTTCTATATGGTAATTATATTTTTGTTTCATTTTTTTTTTCAATTATTCTTCATTTGACTATCAGCCGGCTCCTGATACACAATTGGCAAAATTTGACTTTCTAAAAGAAAATTTTAAAATCATTTTTAAAGATTTAAATGTGATATTTTTCGTAAAATAATAAAAATAACTTTTTATGCTAATTTTTAAGATAATAATTATTAATAATGTATTCAACGAATTTAACTTTAAAACAGAAAAGATGAAAGATTAAACATATTCAGAATTCGGATTTTAAATGCCAGATTTGTAAAGCAGCTGTTGTTTTTTGCTTTTTTCCTACAATCTTCATTCCCTCCCCCATAGCGGAAGTATATTTTCAGTTCTGGCTTTTTATTTTAAGTGATCACATATGAAGAGGAGGTACACGTAGGCAATAATGTATATATATATCAATTCTGACAAAAAAATTACACCTTTTTAAAGTTCAATCTTCACTTAATAATTAATGAAAATTTCATATTGATTAGGTAATTTCCTTATTTTTTAGTAGATTTTCAAACCTTACACCTGTCTCCATTTTGTCTGTTGCTACGCTCTTGTAAGGAGAGAACATTATTATATATTTTAAAACAACTGTAAAGTAATGCCAGTATATCATATTTTTAAAGTTCTGAATTTTTGAAATAGGGGTAAATAATTCGTATTATTTAGATCTATCGGACTACTGTTCTCATCTTCAGTTTTATTTGCACAACGTTTCGGACAATCTAATCTCTGACTATCTTCAGGTGTATCTTTTTGAACTCACGAATTTTGCTGTTGGACTCGAGAATCTGAATGGAATTTCAGACGGAATCCTTTATTTAATCAACAGGGGGTAGTATGCTCTCGTTCCGTTATAAATGACAGGTTGGATGTCCTAAGTAATTTGTAATTGTATTTTGGGTCTCACGCACTGAGGATTGAGCCTTCAACCTCCAGAAGAATGTAACTTTTACAAGTAAATTTTACTAAGTACTCTGTTCACGGAATCACAGGTCAGCAAGTTCGACAAAATGCACCTGAAGAAGATCGGAGGGTATATCGATCGAAACGTTGTGCAAAAGAAAGATAAATATAGTAGTTTGGAAAATCCAAATAATGCGTATTATGTCCTCATAATACGACAAAAAATATTCTTAATTTGTGCTTAAACTCAGACGAAAAACAATAAACTGTTAAGTCCTGCTTAAGATTATTAATTTCTGAAAATACTACCGTCGTTTATGTATTCTGAAGGAAAACAATAAATTTATGTATAAAGTATCGGAAAGTTTTGTAATAACATATCCCCACATACATTCCAAGGTCTTAAAATGCCATCCATTGGAATATTGTACTTTAGTATAAGGGTATTAGAGTCCAGAAAAAAACACGTAAATTAGTCAGCATTCAATATATATACATAATATATATATATATATATATATATATATATATATATATATATATATATATATTCAATAAGTCTGAAGAAAGGCTATTTATGTGAAAATTTTCAAACGCCATAATGTTTGAATTTGTCCAATTAGTCTTGAAACAATTGTAACTAACAATGAAATACACTTTTTGTTGCTATCAATTCTTTTTTGAATCTTGGTTTTTGTTAATACAGTGTATATATATATATATACATATATATATATATATATATATATATATATATATATATATATATATACACACGCAAAATTCAGAATCTCTTTCAAGAAATAAACATTATTTATTAAAATTAAATTCGATGTTTCGATTCATAACAGAATCTTCATCATGAAATGCAGATTTTTTTCTTTATTCTTACGTACCATGGCGATGGTGATGCTTGGTACGTTCTTATTCGGATGTTGGTGAAATATAAGGTTTAGATGTCCAATAGAGCAGAAGACACCAGTCGCGCGTGTATGTGTATAATAATTGGAAGATACTGTTTATAGTAAACACTGTTGATATGTAATAAAAAATTCCAAGATTTAACAGTTTAAAGCCAAGCAACGAATGTTTCATCATTCTATATTTTTATTGTTATCGAAATGGGTGAAACCGCATATTTTTCAATCAATCTATTAATTGCCTGCTCTGGTTGGAGACACATCGCGGTCCGCCGATAAGAAGTTTTACATGACTCTATGCAGTGACTTAGTCGACAATACATTGTAGTCTATAGTACACTGTATATGACTTACTGTTGATTTGATAAAATGATTTCATATATATTGTCTTGAATTAAAGTTTAAAATGCAAAACTCAAGGATTATGGTTCATTTGTGCTCTACACAAAAGCATTCATTTCGAATGTGCCCTTGTCATAGCAAAGAACCTTACTGTTGAATGTATATGCTTCTGCTTTCTGTTTGTGTGTTGATAATCGGTTAGATTCAAGTTTAAAATGAAAAAGTCAAGTATCATAATTCAGTTGTGCTTGGAAGAAAAGCATTCGTTTCGAACACCCCAATGCCATATCAAATAACATACTGTTGATTTTATATGCATGACCTTTCTGCTTGTGTGGTAATAACATTTCTCAAATGCACTTGTGATATTAGGCTGTACAAGGTGTTAACTTTGGTCAAAATCGCCTATTCCGACTTTAATCGGATTTTTTCGATTATCGATTATCGTTATTCATTGAAGACATTCTGACATTTAATATCACTGCCAGATACATAAAGTACATTTGTGTAAAATGTCATAAATATCGGCTTAGTCGTTTCGGTATCCTTAGGAAACAAACTCTCACAAACAGAAAGTGAGTAGACCCCTCAATTTCTGCAGATACTTAAGTATATCTCTCTATAGGACAAGACTGACAAGATGACACTTTGACGCAATGAAAATTAGTTTGTGTGCAGCTTATATTACAGAGTTAATTTATTTTCCCTTTAAAATAGCTCAAAATATAACCATTAAAAGCTAAACACCTGCGTACAAATGTGAGAAAACTCCTAAGAAACTATACCCTTAATATCGAAATTGAGTACAGCTTGTCATTTTCCCTCCAAAATATCATGTCTCATTAGTGTTACTAGGCCCATGTGTGCATAGGGAGCAGGTGCGTTCAAATTTGTAGTGCAACTCTTACACTCTTTCATACTGGTCAATGAAAGTTCCAACACGGCACCACATGCAAATAACTCTCTGAGGGTCTTAAAAAACGTATTGTTGCACTACATGACGATAGCCAAGGCTACAAGAAGATAACAAATATCCTGAAACTGAGCTGCAGTATAGTGGCTAAGATGATTCAGAATTTTAAAAGAACAGGGTCCACTCAGAACACACCTAAAGTAGGTCGACGAAAGAAACTGAGCGCACGTACTGAGCATCACATCCAAATGCTTCCTTTGAAAGATCGACGTAGGAATGCTGTCAGCATTGCTGTAGAGATTAAAGAGGTAGTGGTTCAGCCTGTTAGTGTTCAGACCATACGCCGCACTCTACATTAAATTGGTGTGCATGGCTGTCAGATACCGTTTTTCTTACCAATACGTCAAGGAAATCTATAGGTGAGTTATACCTTCCTTCATAACGCAGGGTGCTTTCTATTAAGCAGAGAGAAAAAAAACCTATTTGCCTCCGTTTGATTATTAAAGAGACAAATGTGTCATCCACATATTGGAAATAGACTAATGATTTCATGGGTCGAGATAGTAATTGTTTTTCATGGAAACCCAGAAAAATATTCGCCATTGTCGGTCTCACAACTGAGCCGATGGATACATCTATTTGCCGATACACTAGAACTAGTTTCAACAGATATAGTGACAAATTTGGAACTAGCTTCAACAGATGTAGTGACAAATTTAATCAGCTCAACAAATATCCTTTCAGAAATGGAAGAAGGCGATATCTGGATATGATATAAAAATATATCAGATATCTATAGTCTCTAAAATTGCGACACACGTAAACAAGTTGCTAAAGTCATAAGAACAAATACATTTATTAACAATCTTAGATTTTTTAATAAAGTCCGCAAAATAAAATGAACCTTTAAGAAAGTATTTACTGTGTTCTAATACAGGTTGTAAAATATTAAATATCCACTTTGCAACCTTATGCTGTGATGGCCTTACCATAGATAAAATGGTATTTAAAGGGATAGTCGCTTAATGAGTTTAAGGTAAACCGTGTAACCTTCGGCGGATAGATCCTGAGGGTCTAATCTCACTGGCTATGCTAAAAGGTGGTACACCACTTTAAACCCACTTAACTAATTTCTTTTGGAATTTAATTTATAAAGAGGTTGTTGAATCATGAGTTGCAACAGGGCCAAATTTTACGAATTTCTCCGTGTCATTCAGTATGACAGACATTTTGTTGACATAATCATGATTTAGTACAACAAAGCCTGAACTTTTTTCAGGTCTAGTAATGACTATGTATTTTCTCGTAGCATTTAATAACTGTATAATGTTCTTTGCGCCATTTAAACTCGGAATGGGATATTAGTGTACTTGCATGGCTGTAAGAAATGTTGTTTAATCTTGCTTTTAGATCCCTTACTTTAATGTCAGAGACATTCTTACCAATAAATACGGGTCTTCAATAACTGACCATCTCCTTTAAAAATTGTAATATGCAGCGAATTCTAGCATGAATTCATTTTCAATTCTGAGTCGTGCTCACTCAACAGTCCATCTTAAGATCTTGGAGATCTATTCACGTTCGATTGAGGAGGCCTCCTCTTTGCAAACAGAAGAAATGTCTCTTAGGTTTGATCGTGAGTAACCTCTAGGATCTTCGAAAATAATATCATAGCGTTGCTTTACCTTAATCGCTTCCCTGTATTTTTTCACCCACAAACAGAACGTAATATTTCAATGGGAGA
Organism: Euprymna scolopes; assembly: GCF_053919585.1. Taxonomy (NCBI): domain Eukaryota; kingdom Metazoa; phylum Mollusca; class Cephalopoda; order Sepiida; family Sepiolidae; genus Euprymna; species Euprymna scolopes. Next base: position 66,971,873 of record NC_136497.1, read on the forward strand.
GAAAATTTCCTTCATTTTCCTAACCTTAGAAGGCAGAAATTTTAAAAATCGATACTAATCGTCTATACTAATCTATATTAGTAGACATGCATTATCTATAATATGTACACGCAATGGACTATCCATAAGATGGATACTTATTAGCCATAGTTTGAACTTATATCTAAAGTTATATTAAGTATAAACTCTATATTTTAATTCCCCTTAGATGGGCAAAAGTACTGGTGATTGTCTCTACATAAAAACTAAAATCTGATGCTTGAAGCTCATTTTGAAGCATACCTTAGCTCCTTATGCTATACTTTTTCTAGTGTATTTATTGATCCACATACCATATTTAATCCTCGTTTAAACCTACCCGCCTTACTCATACATACCCTTTCTAGAAGTGTAAGCTATGTTTATTTTCAGATCAGTTTCCGATGGTTCATTTTTCTACACAACTCCTGACAAGGTGACTGGTTTTCAGTTGACAGAACAGGTTCCGAGGGTTCGTTGTTCTACGCAAGTTCTGATAGGTGACTGGTTAGTTTAGTAGACAGTTTCACAGAGCAAAGGATTCTTACCGTGTCGAGACGGAAAAAAATATGCGAAATTGCTACAGAAAAGGTTTAATATTTATGGAGAAATTCTGGTTTCTGATTGGTTGGTAGCAGAACGTGAATAAATTCGATTCGTCAGTTCCTAGCAGCATCGTTTATAAATAGAATCGCCCGACTGTGTGGGATCATACCCCATTACACCTCTATAGTGATGGGATGTCTCCTAGCGGCTTCGGCTGCAGGGAGACAGGGTAATACATGTCAAGGATTCGTCATTTGACACTCAGCCCAACAGGTGAGGGGCCGGGAACCGGCCCAGCACCTGTTGGACTGAGGCACACCGCCTGGGTAATACCTAGGAGGTTCACCCTCCCAGGCCTTGCCACCGGGCTTTCCGGTGGGGCAAGTTTATTGCTTGCTGCCTGAGGCGCCCCGACCGGGGAATGCCGACGGGGTTACTCAGGCAATTTTTAAAATTGCAGGAGTGCCCCTCCTTTAGGGGAGCCTGCGGGTATCCCACTTTCCAGGCCTTGTGCCAAAGATTGCCGATGTGGGCGGCAATTAAATATATACCCCATTACAGCTCTGATGTGATGGGATGTCTCCTCGCGGCTTCGGCTGCAGGGAGACAGGGTAGTACAAGCCAAAGATTCGTTACTTGACACTCAGCCCAACAAGTGAGGGGCCGGGAACCGGCCCAGCACCTGTAGGACTGAGGTACGCCGCCTGAGGTCCACCCTCCCAGGCCTTGCCACTGGGCTTTCCGGTGGAGTAAGTTTATCGTTTACTACCTGAGGCGCCCCTACCGGGGAATGCCGACGGGATTACTCAGGCAATTTTTACAATAGCAGGAGTGTCCCTCATTTAGGGGAGCCTGCTGGATCCCCACTTTCATAGTAGGTACTGTCTGCCTTCGATACTAACCCGATTAATCCTAAATACCTATGCAGTGGCGTAAAAATGCTTGGTTTTGAAACCAGCCGCGAGACTAACTCTCTTGGTGCTGATAGACCCGTAGATCTCATCAGGTCATCCATCTAGGAGAAGGAAAACTCCGATGTTAAACCTGTGCCATTTACCTCATACACTTTAGCACCAAATGAGGGAGAAAGTCCTCCTTAGTCCTGGTCGACAACCTCCCTAGAGCTGGTGATTCAATCAAATCACCGGTTTGCAACCCTAAACTGCTTAAGGAGTAAGTAGGCTCTGCTTATCTCCCGGCTTCCATACTCCTTATTTGCTTGTTAGACAGAAGCAGAGGTATGATCAGAGGGGCATTAGATACGCTTAGTGCCTGGCTTTGTTTCCTGACTAGGGCAATGAATGCCGTCCTACACACCTGCCCCATTCCCTTTCCATAAAACTGGCCATCTTGGAGGTACTTGTTTGCCATGTATGCTAACATGATTGGACTAGGCTACTCTTTTCTGAAAGGTTTGAGGATACCGGTTTTACAGTTTTTCTGGCTGTTGTATACCGACTGACAGTACAGCAGCCCTCACTCTTTGGTAGCGCTTAGAGAAGCTGCTCTCTCATCAGTTGCATAATGTCAGGATGGTTATAATGTTATGTCGTGCATGAAAAAGACCCTGCACTTATCTCCGGTGGGCATTGCCGAGGCACCATTCCTCTGGACGAGGAGTAGGCTGATGGTCTACTTGTGTCGTATGATGGTGGCAATGCACGCCTACTTTGCCTAGCATTCCTCACCTTAAACTTAAACTATAAAATGACAGCTCAATCTTAAATAACGATCAAACCAGACACACACTGGAGGCTCGCATTTACAAATATCCGTGGACTAACTTAGACGAGGTAGAATCATTTCTCCTAGAAAACTCTTTACGCTAAGTAAAACTTACTTGCATTCCTCTATCTCTTCTAACCACTTTAACATGTCTGATAATCTTCACTCTGATATGTACTGATTTGGAGTCTATATTTGTAACACCTTCTCCATGACTAGGGAATCTTAACTAGAATCAGACGACAAGGCCCTCATGTGCTTTATACTAATTGTACAACATAGTGTTAGCTACTTATATTTTCTTTGTCGCTCTTCCTCGGCCCAAAACTGTACTCTAATCAATCACGTCTCTGACAGTATAGATGTAGCACTATCTTTAGACGCTAGCGCCCAAATACTTTTATCTGGTGACTAATGTCAACTACAGTAGTTGCCTTGGTTTTTCTAACACCACTGACACAGCTGGTCACATAACTTTATTATATTCTATTCTTTGACACAGAAATGTTTCCAACCGTCTCCCAGAGCGACAGTAGCAGCAATCCTCACTTCTGGGCCCATTTCTGACCACAAATTGCGTAACAAATGTTCATAGCCCTCTAGAGAATACTGATCATCCTGTGATAATGATAGACATCACCCGAAACTCTTGACACCAAGTTGAAAAGTCACTGCTCAAAGTTACAAGGTATTACAATAGGGCAGACTGGGATGCCATCAGGGATCACATCAGAGATGCTCCATGCGGGATTATCTTTTCTTT
>NC_136497.1:66979924-67169924 GCF_053919585.1 Euprymna scolopes
AAAATCAACTGAAAAAATGTTGCATTTGGAAAAACTAACGGCGCATAATAAAGTGGGGCATGTTGGAATCTTATTGGGGCAACTTTTATGCTTACAAAAATCACGGATACTTCATGGCTAAAGTATTGCGTCTTTAGTAAAAACACTTATCATAAAGAGAAGTACGCTAAAAAATATTCATTAAAAGTACCTTAATTTAAGATATTAGTATTAAAATCAGCAAATATGTGGAACAAAAACAAGAAGTTTTCTTAATTTATTCCTTTATTTCAATGAAAGGAACAATTATTTTTCCTTTCCGTGCCCCTAGAAAGGGAATTTCCAACTCCTGGTGCAAGACATAAAGAAATATAAAAAAAAAAAATGACAGCAACAACAAAAGTGGGGCAACTTTGAATCCTGTAAAATATAATAAATTTCCTGGCAACTTTGAATCTTAACTTGTTCAATAAGAAAGAATTGGAGGAACAAAAAAAACCAAAACAAAACCACTGAAAGTAATTGTTAATCTTCATTTTAATATTTAAGAATTCTTTTTCTGATAAGATAAGAAAAGATAGTGTCGTAATTTCGTTCTAATTTTCCGTAAAAATGATCGGTGTCCCATTTTTGTTCAACAATTTTCTTGAAGATTCAATATAAAACGTGGAATTTAATATTCGGAAACTAATATCAAAATAACAAAAAAAAAAAAAAAAAAAAAAAAAAAACAACAACAAATAAATATGAAAATTACAGAAAAATAAAGATAAAACCGCAGGTTCGAGTCAGATCAGAACAGCGAACAAATGTATACCGTACAGAATTACCCCGATAAAAGAAACGCTCACGAAAATAATTGTTTCGAAATATTAAAAAAATCTATTGAAAAAGAACATTTCTGAAAGAGCCATAAGCAAAACTATATTTTTTATTAATTCAATTGAAAGAAAGAATCCTTGCTATTGTTTTGAAAAGCGAGCCTTGTACTCGTCCCTGAGAAAAGAAGGGCATCGGTAAGGGTGCGGATGCTTGTGGCGGCTTATATCGGGTGGTAGGACCATAGAATCGACTTCGTAATCGACTGACCGCGCGGCAGAATATTGGGTCAGAATGACACAGTTGTTGAAAGCGTTGTTGACGAACTGATATCTTATTTTTTGGGCGGTTGGATTGGTATCACAAATCTGGGCAAGCAATCTTGACGTATACATACCAACAATAATACAACAATATACATCACAGACGTAAACACACACACACACACACACACATATATATATATATATATATATGTATGTATATATATATATATATATATATATATATTATAAAGGCAGACTTATCACAAGTATGCTACATAGAAACGTTTGTGTTCATTTAATCAAAGGAATTCATTAAACTGTGAAATTTAAATGATACTTTTCTCTTTATATAGCAAATCATTTTAATATATATATATATATATATATATATATATATATATATATACACTGCTCCTAATGCCGAAATTTATTGGCTATTATTTTTTATTTAAAAATTATCTCCTATCGCCTCTAATGTTCAACGGTCACTGTAGTTCAACTTTGAATTAGTTTTTAATTGTCTATATAAACGCTTATCTTCATCACCCCCATTGATCAGTAAACATTAATTTATTTTAACATTTAAAACTTTATTTGTTTTTTTTTATTCCCTATGTAAACCGCTCTTCCCCTACCAATATTTAGAAGTTCAACTTACAGCGGATTGCCCAGAATATATCAAATAACATTGTAATCTCTATTTTTATATGATTTGTATTATTGTTTGCATACGATTTTGATTTTCATTTTAAGCTGAGGAACGGATTTCAAATAACAAAACAAAAGAATACGCGAGTCAACATAAATAAAGTGAGTTTAATTTCGTAATGCATCAAAGTTTGTAAGATATGTATTTCCAAAAAATCTCATTCGCATAATTTTACGGGATCCACACCTTTTTTCCTAGAGATCAATTGATTTATTTATTGCGAAATTTTGAATTTTAACGAGAATTAATTAGCGTTTGATAATACTATACTACTAATATTAGAGGAGGAAATAAGTAACTTTTTGATTTTTAATAAAGTAATACATATATATATAAAGTAATACATATATATATAAAGTAATACATACATATATATATAAAGTAATACATATATATATAAAGTAATACATATATATAAAGTAATACATACACATATATATAAAGTAATACATATATATATAAAGTAATACATATATATAAAGTAATACATACACATATATATAAAGTAATACATATATATATATAAAGTAATACATATATATATAAAGTAATACATATATATAAAGTAATACATATATATATAAAGTAATACATACATATATATATAAAGTAATATATACACATATATATAAAGTAATACATATATATATAAAGTAATACATATATATATATAAAGTAATACATATATATATAAAGTAATACATATATATATATATAAAGTAATACATATATATATAAAGTAATACATATATATAAAGTAATACATATATATATAAAGTAATACATACATATATATATAAAGTAATACATACATATATATATATAAAGTAATACATATATATATAAAGTAATACATATATATATATATATAAAGTAATACATATATATATAAAGTAATACATATATATATATATATATAAAGTAATACATATATATATATAAAGTAATACATATATATATATATATAAAGTAATACATATATATATACGGATAAAGAGAGAGAGAGAGAAAGATAGAGGGAGAGAGAGAGAGAGAGAGAGCGAGAGCAATTAATATTGCTTTGCACCAAAGCAATAGATTTCTTAGGTATAATTCTTGGTGATAAACAGAGAATTGAGAACGCACACGCAGCACAAGGTTAAATAAGTAGATTGCAATATAAACTTATAACACACACGGACACAATATACGTTTTCATAAAAAATGCACAAATGTGTATGTGTTTGCCCGTGTAAATAGTTTTCAGGATAGACAGAAGGATCGAATTGAGTTATATTGAGACATGGAAATGAATTTAGATCGATAAACAGATCGATCGACAGATATCAAACGGCAGGAAAGAAGTGAATGAACGTGTAATTATATTCAATGCAAACAAACACGTGTAAATACGCGAACATCAACAAAGACAATTAGTCTATGGGTGTAAAACGAACGAAACTATAAGAATAAAAAATAAAATAAAAGACTCTTACATACATCTTATCACTAATAAGTGATAAAGTTTGATATTTATTAATCTTCTATCCAAAATGTATTTATATAAACGGACAGTCGACTGTCTGAAATATTAATGTCATAAAAACATTGATAATTTAAATATTTTTTTTTTTTGTGCTTTCCATATGACTATATAGTTTTGGTTTTTAAACGGAAAAGGTCATCATTTTATCTGGGAAACAAATTTGTACAGTGTCAATATTTATATAGATAGACACGCGCGCGCGCGCACACACACACACACACACAAACACACACACACATATATGCGTTAATTTATTTAATAAAAATAATTGTATATGTATATATGTTAATGTTAAGATGAACTTGTATTAATTAGTTATTATTGTTATCTTTCCCTCAATCGCACTTTCTCTCTCTCTTGCTATATATATATATATATATATATATATATATATATATACATATATATATATATATATATATATATATATATATATATATATATATATATATATATATATCCGTGTGTGTATGCATCTATATATTAAGAAATTTTTATGGACTTATATATATAGACATGAAATTAGTTATTTAAAATATATAGATACAGATTCAATCGCATTACAAACTAATATTGTATTTAACAATTATCTCCTCCCCTACAAAATTGAAATAAAATTGCTAGTAAAACAGAAATATAATTCAAATTATTGCATTTTATTTTTGTGAAATCCATGAAAAACACAGATGACATACTTTTGTCTATAAACACTAAATTCTTTATCAAAGATCACAAGAAATTATAAAAATGATAACATAACTTGCTTCTTTTTTTTTTTAATAAATATAATACAATTTGTAAAGAGGACACACCTGTGAGTGTATACGCACTGGAAGGTATACAAAGTTTTTATATGATAAATATACTGACCATTCAGTATATGTATGTTCGTAAACGGATGCACTGAGATTTATTCCCAGTAGCATATAACATGTGCATGTTAATATTCAGTGACTATTATATTATGTGTATATTCTCTCCATAGTTACATTTAGTAGACATTACATATAGAAATGACTTATTGATTATTAGTTTTATAAAGACAGATTTAATTAGTTTGTAAGTACACTGGTTGCGAACTGGTCCACCACAGGAATAAACAATCGTCATATATAGAGATATCTATTAGTTTTAATAGATTGATACCATAATATTGAACATATATAGATTTTTTTTAAAGTATAAAAAATAGTGTGTTTTTTTCAATGTTTATCGGAGTTGCATTTTTCCTATATTAACGCACTTCTTATTTTATAATAAGTGTTATTTTTCCATTTTCTGTTATTGATTTATTTTTTGTTCGTTTTTATTTGATTTACTTTTTCTCATTTGTTTTCACTTGTTTTTTTTATTTTTATTTTTAATTTTTTACCGATTTATTGCTATCTCTTTATACTTTCTTTGTTATACTTTATATCTTTCTTCTTTTCATTTTTTTTATTCTATTTCCTTTTGTCTTTCACTCTTTTGATTTCCTTTTTAGTTATCCCCCTCTTTATTTCATTCTTCCTGCATTTTTCATTTTTAACTATTTTGGTCCCCCCCTCTCTCTCTCTCTCTCTCTCTTCTACTTTCACTTTCACTTTACGTTTGGTTCCTTCGTTTTTATTTCAATCCTTTAATTTCATTTCTTTATACCCATCTTTAGTGTTTCTTTTTTCAGTCTTTATCTTCTCTTTTTCTCTGTGTTCCCCTCTGTCTTTTTCTCATCTGTCGTTTTTTATTGTGCATTTGATTCCTTCTTTTCCTCTGTTTATAACCTTTCTTTCATTAACTTTCTTTTATCCACGTTTTTCTTTTACAGACTTTCTTTTTCCCCTTTATTTCCCTTAATCCAATCTTATTTTTCATTCTTTATTTTTTGTTCTAAAGCGCACACTTTTCCTACTGTTTAATATTTTCTCTTCTTTCCTTTCAATCATCGTTTTTATTCTTATTATTTCTTTTCTCTTTCTGCCGTTGTTTTCCAATTGCGTAGGCTCTCTTTACTACTGTACCATCTCTAATACACTATAAAACAAATAAAATAATTACTAATTAATAATTACTAATTTATTTTCGAATTAATAAACATAACTATATAAGCAAACTACCCTTTTATTTATTAAATATATAATAATTATAGCTTTTGCATTTTTATTAGTATTTTTATAATAAAAACATTCAAATTATTTAAGTATTACAATTCATTTTGAAACCTGTTCAAACGAAACGTTTAATCGTTAAAGGAACCAAAACTAATTGATATAACAATTATAAATACGAAAGAATAAAGAAACACATAAAAAAGCAAACAAACAAGTAGTCCCAATTCAAAACAGCACCTACGTAACCATTTGTGGGATAAATTCTCGATTCGCAAATATTTATCTAGACGTGTGTTCAATGAATGGTTTATAATAGCTATTGTGCTAAATATTTTCCCAGTAAATACTGGAGGGACTAAAAATTATTTCATTAAAATTCGTAAATTATTTCAGTATTTTAAATAGTCTCTCATTTTGGCCCAATACCTAATCAACATTGTTAATTGCAGAAAGTAGGTAAATAACAAATAATATAAAGTAGGTAAATATAAATTATATAAATTAGGTAAATATAAATAATATAAAGTAGGTAAGTATAAATAATATAAAGTAGGTAAATATAAATAATATAAAGTAGGTAAATATAAATAATATAAAGTAGGTAAATATAAATAATATAAAGTAGGTAAATATAAATAATATAAAGTAGGTAAATATAAATAATATAAAGTAGGTAAATATAAATAATATAAAGTAGGTAAATATAAATTATATAAAGTAGGTAAATATAAATAATATAAAGTAGGTAAATATAAATAATATAAAGTAGGTAAATATAAATAATATAAAGTAGGTAAATATAAATTATATAAATTAGGTAAATATAAATAATATAAAGTAGGTAAATATAAATTATATAAAGTAGGTAAATATAAATAATATAAAGTAGGTAAATATAAATTATATAAAGTAGGTAAATATAAATAATATAAAGTAGGTAAATATAAATAATATAAAGTAGGTAAATATAAATAATATAAAGTAGGTAAATATAAATAATATAAAGTAGGTAAATATAAATAATATAAAGTAGGTAAATATAAATTATATAAAGTAGGTAAATATAAATTATATAAAGTAGGTAAATACAAATAATATAAAGTAGGTAAATATAAATAATATAAAGTAGGTAAATATAAATAATATAAAGTAGGTAAATATAAATAATATAAAGTAGGTAAATATAAATAATATAAAGTAGGTAAATATAAATAATATAAAGTAGGTAAATATAAATAATATAAAGTAGGTAAATATAAATTATATAAAGTAGGTAAATATAAATAATATAAAGTAGGTAAATATAAATAATATAAAGTAGGTAAATATAAATAATATAAAGTAGGTAAATATAAATTATATAAAGTAGGTAAATATAAATTATATAAAGTAGGTAAATATAAATAATATAAAGTAGGTATATATAAATAATATAAAGTAGGTAAATATAAATAATATAAAGTAGGCGAGTATAAATAATATAAAGTAGGTATATATAAATAATATAAAGTAGGTAAATATAAATAATATAAAGTAGGTAAATATACATAATATAAAGTAGGTAAATATAAATAATATAAGTAGGTAAATATAAATAATATTCAAAAGAAAGTTCTCTGCATCAAAGTTTCTTTCCAACATCGTACCAAATTTTACACTTACTACCGTGGCCTATGTAGTAATTCCGGCCATTTTGTCTGATATCAATCCAGGAAATTTTATGTAGTTAAATGACAAACATAAACAAACAAATAAACAAAAAAGCAAACGAGCCAGCAGTTTCAATTCAAAACAATACTTATGCCATAATTCATAGAGTGTAATAAATTGTCAACTTGAAAATAATTGATCTATACATGTGTTTAATGAATGTTTTATAATAGCTTTAATGCTAAATAATTTCCTAAAAAAGGGTTTACATGCCATAAAACAAAGAAAGCAACAGAAAACAAATATGTAATCCCTAAGTGTAAATCAAATTATTTTTTATTCAATAAGCTTATTAGTTTTAGAATATCTTTTTTTTCCGGCTTTTTGTGGCTATCAATTATTTGCTTTGTGTAACGACAAAGCTCTAGTTTTGTTTTCTTTCTTTCTTTCTATTTCGAAACGACGCAAACATGTACGACAAAGTGAAAAAAAAAAGTAACGATACAATAAAGTAACAGTCACGAATCAATGTCACAACATCAAAACTTACAAACAACATTATTATAATAAAAGTAACAATAATAAAAGTAACAATAAAAAAGTAACAATAATAAATGTAACAATAATAACGCAAGGTTCTGCGATCGCTTGTAAAGTTTCAGTTATGCATTTCGTTGGTTAAAGAGCTTTTCAAAAAATTACATTCTTAGAACGTCAACCTTTAAAACTTTAACTTTTTCAAATCGAGATTGTTTACTATTCTGTTAAAATCACAACCTATTTTTTTTAATAAATTATTGTGAAATCTTAACTTTGATATTTATAATGTTATTCATAAATAACATCAAAAGTATTTTCAGTTGAAAAGTTGAAAGTAAATACTTTAAAGTAGTAAACATGATACAACTGTAAAAATAATACGCAGTAAAAACACGTTAGATAAATTGTTTTTCGCTCTGCAATAAATCAGTTTTGTTTCAAGGAATGATATATTCATTTAAGCATTACTGATAATAGTGAAATATATATGATTACATGTATGTAAATATATTAGAAATTAAAGTTTCAAAATATCTATAGATAACCGGTTTTCTGTAATAAAGAAAAGCGAATACAAAAGCTTAAAAGAAATTAGATGAAATTAGCGTTAAACCTTGATATTCATTTACAATGAGCGAGTGGAGAGATCAATTATAAAGAAACCCCCGAGAAAACAAATGAGGTAAAGTGGGAGAAAGCCCTCAACTTCCCAAGAAAACAATCGAACTATTATTCGCAAGCGCGTGCAGTTTACGATGAAATCAATAAAACAAATGCAATAGGATGGCCCTGATAGAAAACTATCGATAGCAAAACGGGACGCAGTTATTTGAACATGTCCACAGCGACGCCGAAAGAGCGAAGTGACCCACAGTAATATCATTTTGAAACAAGGAAGTGGGGGCTCGCATGCAAAATGAAATACACGGAACGACACCGCCACACAGGCGTATCGAAAAGACTTATTACATCATAAGCGTACACGGCCTACTTCTCAAACCCTTCACTCATCGCTTTTTTATTCTAATTTTTTTTCCATTCCAGTCTCTTCTCTATTTTCTCTCTCACCGCTCTCTTTCTTATCTTCGCCTTTTCTCTCTCTATCTCGTGTATGTGTGTATATATATATATATATATATTATATACATACTCATATATATATATATATATATATATATATATATATATATATATAGAGAGAGAGAGAGAGAGAGAGAGAAAGAGAGAGAGAAAGAGATATGGATATAGATATATATAATATACAAACATACCTATTCGAAGTAAGTTAGACAAAAAACGGTTGTGTTTTTCCCTGAAAGAATTCCTGCGACTAAATACAGGGATTTACGTCCTATAATCTACAATCTATTATATAAGAAAGTGTTACAGCACATGAGCTATATATATATATATATATATATATATATATATATATATATATATATATATATATATATATACTTTTTCCAGATAACAACGGTTGTGTTTCATCCCCGAAGTCATTTATAACGCTAAATACAGAAATTCACGGTCTATAATCTACATTCTATTTCATAAGAAAGAAGCTGCTACACCAGCTTAACCAATATATATATATAGTTTTCTCTCTTTTCTTTATGTTTCGAGCTCCTTCTTTCCGAATCGTAACGACGCTGATATATAGTCACTTTTTTTAAATTATACAACTAAAAATTCGTATACTGAGTCGAACATGTAGATTGATTATCAATAAACCAGCAACAAATAATATATATTTAATTAACTCCTATATGTGATAAAAGCAATTGTTTATTTTATTCTACGATTAAGGACGAGCCAAAACATATTAACTTTATTGCATGGGTTCTCTCGTCTTTTATTGAATTGTCTGATCATTAGGAGGCATTGATCTAAAAGTATTTACTTACTACCTTTCTATTTGTTTTGTCGTCGAATTTAATTCGTGATAATTCTTCTGTAAGCTTTTGTTTTGAGGGACTTTAAAGAATAAAAGACATCGATTTATCCAATAATTTGTAAATAATATAAGCACATAGATGCGAATGAGTGTATTCACAACGCGGGGGATATTACCTGAGCGCACGTCTTTATTGCACCTGAATAGATTTGTTACGCTCCGACGAAAGGAAAACACTCCCCACACACGGAAAGGTTTCTGCCACAAACAACAACAAAAACAACAACAAAAGCAACAACAACAACAACAACAACAACAACAACAACAAAAGCAACAATAATAATAATAATAATAATAATAATAGTAATAATAATGATAATAATAATAATAATAATGTGAAATCGCGTCATCTTCTAGTCCACCCACTCATACGATCAATTGATGACTCTCCTTTAAAGTACTTAAAGAGATTGAGAAAGAGAAAGAGAAAGAGAAAGAGAGAGCGAAATAGATAAACAAAGAACTGGAAGCAATACATACGTGTTTCATTTAGCTTTATCTATGCGCATAAATTGTAAGAATACATTTATGTAAATACACACGCAGAAACAGATTCGCGTTTCTATGTGCGTCTTTTTTTACAACCCAGAGGATTATCTCGTTTTTACTACATACACATTACTTGCATTTAACAATACAAAAAAAAAAACACGAATAACACGTGTGCGTTGATGAAAATTCACGATTAATAAAAAAAAAAAAAAAGAGAATTTCTATTTGCTATTTATACGAATAATTTCACGGCAAGGCATTGGACACGTGGAATCCCCAAAATCCCATAAAAGGACAGTCGGAAAAACGAACGAAACGAGAAAGAATAAAAACACAAATCCATAAAATATTCGATGTCCAGTTATTCATGAAACTTTCACATTCATATTTATCAAATATTACAAAAAGGAGGGCAACGTACTGATCGAAATATTTAAACTTATACTAACACATATCATTTATATGCTTTAAATTGTTTACATGACACCGTTTTATTAAAAAATTTTTGAATGTGATGAAATGCATCATTTTAATCCGAGGAACACATTTCTAATTACAACCGGAGCATACAGTGTAGTAATCACGTCCATATATACTCGCGCAATTATACCATAGAATATATACGTATCCGTTATCGGATACGCACGGAGTATTATAAAACCGTTTCACCTACCTTGGATATATGAAAATACACCTACGTTATAAACAGGTGGGTTAAGGATAAGAATATATCTTTATGTGGATGGAAATTAAAAATAAAAGAAATTATTGGCAAGATTCATCGCCCTGTCACTTATTTATTTTATTCAACATAGGATTTCGGTATGGAATTTATTATAATTTATTGACCAAGTAAAAATCACTGATAAAAAAACAAAACAAAAAAACACGTGGTCGTGTTGAAATTTAACAAGATTGTTTACCTGCGTTAATATAATAAAACGTGTTTATGTTTTAATACGCATTCACGCATTATTTTATTTACGGCCTTTTATATGAGTATACATGATAGAAGAGTCACGTTAAAATAAACCCTTGAATAAACAATTCTAATTGAATAAGTATCAGGTCATCCAGAGGATCAATACGGGCATTTTTGAGCGCACGCATAAATTTTAAACAGACAGGACGCACGCGGAGAAACTGTACATACACATTGAACATGGAAGTAGGAAATATTTTACACACCCACGCGGCGACGTGACCACATGCTTATGAAGGATTAAAAAGAATCACAGAATCATTAAAACGAGTTTGGAACATACCAATGAGGTAAGTTTTACTTTCACTTTAATTTTATATCTTAGTCTCTAGTTTTAATTTCACTTTCACTTTTGTCATATGGTTTTAATTTCTCTCTACATTAGTATCACGATAAGCTGTTTCATATCTGCCGGTCGGTCTGACATACTTAAAATTTTTCCAATAAATTTCTGTGTCGACTGAAACAATAACCCTGAACATGTGCTTAAAATATGAGTCGTATTGACTGACAAGTTATTTAAAAATTGCGATTTTCTTTAATCTGTCACACTGAATTTTTTTTTTCCAATAAAATCTTTAAAAAGAAAAATTACAGAAATCATCCTATATGACATTCGATGTTTCACAATAGTCACTATTATAGTGTAATTTTTTAAAAAACTATTTGGTTAGATTGACCTAAGAACATTAAATTTACATAGACTAAAAAAAAAGTCTGTTTTGAAATAGCTTAATCGTTGGACTTCAACGCGTGTTTGTGATAGCCTTTTCATCGGTCTGTCACTTTCAAGTTTAAAATAAGTTTTAGGTAGGTCTTTCGTGTTGTTTTTAGATAACAGTTTAGTTGGTCATCCCTGCTTAATCTTGTTTGCTAAGCTTAAGTTCAAAATATTTTCATTTTTTGTCACGTTTAAGTTCGAAATTATATTAGAGCTTTTATGTCAGGCTCAAGTTCAGGATAACATTCTCGTCGGCCTATCATGCTGAAGCGCGAAATAATAGCTTCGCAGTCTCAATTTTAAAATAGCCTTTCTTTAACCTCTGTCACGATTAATGTTTAAATGGAATCATAATAATCGTTAGAAGTGTAATTTGTGTAAATGGTTTAAAGTGGATTACTTAAGGGGAACGGCTCATCAAAAGTTTGTTTACGTTGGACTTGAAAACAGCTGGAAAGCAGGCAAACGGAAGAGAGTTCCCCAGGTGTGCAGTTCTAAGAAAGAACATTTGTTCATGGAATGTACGTGTAGGTTTAGGCACAGATAAAGAGCATGGGAAATGATTGATAGTGTTTTCAGCTAGACGAGTGTTTCTCGTAGATGTTTGGCGAGGGGGGACCACAGATTGGAGTTCAGACGGGCACTTGCCATGAAAATAACGATAAAACAGAGACAAACTCGCAACATCTCTTCTGTGAGAAAAAGGTTGCAGGGAATAGAAAAGGGCATCCCCCTACTAGGCTACAAAATCTATTCCGAACGCTGTTAAGGCAGGATGAGGTCTTTCTAGCAAATGTGGCAACAATGCTCCATCTTTGGACGTACCTGGCTCTTATATAGGTAGAAAATTGCATCAGCAAGTAGATATCTACTGGATCGATAAAAGGATCCCACCATGTATGTGATAATTCCCTAATAGAGTCAGCTGCCGTATGTTTTCCCCTGTTCGATTAATGACTCTGGCAAACCAATATATCATCCTCCCACACACAAGCACCCACATGAATAAAAGCGTACACGATAAATCAAATAAAAGATATAGGTATCGTATTTTTATACTTCCATCAAAATTAAAGTTTAAACATAAAAATGCTATTGTGCGGGGAAAAATTAATACAAACTTTCAAACAAACAAACAAACATGTGCCTAGGAAAAGCACAAAAATTTTAAGATATAAATAATGCTCAATTAACACAGATATCGATGGCATAGTACAAAATTATTGTGGAATATTCATTGCAAATAGGATTACGCAGTGTTATATGGGATTGCGCAAAAGAAGCAGGGTTAAATATATGCTGATCACGCTGATTCTATGTCACTCTGTAACTCTACACATCTCCGATCACGTTACATTTTTAACACATCGTCTCTCCCGACTGCCTTTAGCACATGCATACACAAACTTTGCCGAATGAAAGTAGAGCAGAGGTTATTATTAATTGATTGTCTAGTTCAAATGTTCTTTTCCGAATATTTAATAATGATGAAGCATTTTTCTGTGTTCCATGAACTAATACGTTCCGTGATGACCCCAACTACTATTAGAATATCTTTATTACTATAAAATTATCGCGATCATATTAGAGGTGAATATTCAAGCTTTGTAAACGCAACATTGATATTCTGTGAAATTTAGATAGAAATACACTCAAACAGAGGAAAATACGACTTTGTTTTATGTCATACTAACATAGATACTTAGCGTTAAAATAAATAGTTTAAAAAAGGGTTTCGTCTGTCTTTTAAAACTTCTCTGTCCCTATATCTTCAAATGTCCTCTCTATCTCTACTCTGTGTTTCTGTCTGTCTGTCTCTCTCTCTCTCGCTCTTTCGCTTTCGCTCTCTCTCTCTCTCTCTCCATCTATCTAAATCTATATCTATCTATATATCTATATCTATGTGTGTGTGTGTTTGTGTGTGTGTGTGTGTGTGTGTGTGTGTGTAAAGAATGCAAAATTGAATATAAGAAAAATCTACAAGAAAGAACTTACGTGTACTCTTTGTTAGTTTGTTTATTACATCTCCATATTTCCGTCATATCACATTTACTATGTTGAGAAAAATTATATTTACTTATAGCGACGTCTCTCTCTCTCTCTCTCTCTCTCTCTCTCTATATATATATATATATATATATATATATATATATATATATATGTTTGTGTGTGTGTATATATATATGTATATATATATATATATATATGATGGTTGAGAACTAAACTTCGAACATTGCCATTGCTTGATTATTTGTTAAACAGCTGATTGCTGCTGCTTAAATGCGAATTTTTGGCTCTTCTATAAACATATACCCTCAAGTACAGACATGAAAATTTCGAGATGTCCACACTGTTCATATATATATATATATATATATATATATATATATATATATATATATATATATATATAACTTAATGTATAAGTCAACTGAATGAAAGGAATAAATTATAAGATGGTCAACATCATGAAGTTTGGAATATAGTTTTTTGTCATGTATTCTCTATAAATCTCTGTAATTACATTGAACTTCTTGATTAAGGATTATTAGTATAAATTATCAGAAAATATATTCCTACATATATATATATATATATATATATATATATATATATATATATATATTATCTGTATTATATAAAAATAACTTTGCGTATGTGTGAATGAGTTCGTTTCCGATGGACTCCAAAACGGCGGGGAAGATTTTTATGAAATTTAAGGCAAATGTACTTTATGTATCTGGAAGTGTTCTTAGAAATGTTTTGCATTGAAATGTCTTCGATCTATATCGATAATCGCAAAAATCCGATGAAAAAAGGAACATGCGTTTTTGATCAAAGTTAACCCTTTATACAGCCTACAATCACAATTGCATTTCAGAAATTTTCTTGCCATACAAAATATAATGCCATATAAAATATAATATAAATAGTAGGGTTTTTCTTTGATATGACAAGGGCGCATTCAAACTGAATGTTTCTGTTTAGAGCACAATTAAACAATGATACTTTACTTTTGCATTTTAAACTCAAATTAAAACCATTATATAAAATGTTTTTATAAAATTAACAGTAGGTGCTCTACAGTGCAAAATAGATTACAATGTATTGTGGACTTAGTCACATCGGGAGGCATTTGAAGCTTCCTCCTCGTGCATTTCGATGAGTTGCCAATTAGAGCAGACAATCAATCGATTTAATTGCTAGAACAGACAATCAATCGATTTAATTGAAAAATGGTCGACTTTTCCGATTTTGATGACAATAAAAATATGGTAGTGTCAAATATTTGTTGATCATCATTCACTTCCGGACAACTTCCGGTCTCCCTGTTATTATATATATATATAGGAAAGAAGTCATTACATTAGTTTTTAGGGGTATGTTAACGAGAGACTTTTGGGGGTTTACTTTAAGGTGATTTGTAAGTAAGGAAATATTTTTAGGATATGTTGAATTGAGAGAAATATTTTCAGTGAAAGAGTTTCAAGCAAATGTGAAAAAACACCAAAAGATTAGTCATACGATAAACACAAAATAATGGGTTAAGAAGGAATATATCCAAAAAAGAGATGGGACATGTGGAAATTCCAAGGAGGACTCATTCATATGTAATATATTGATTGTGGCATTCTGTAGATTTCCGTGTAAATGGAGACGCTCTGATATTATTGTAGTTTTTTGTTAAAACTGCAAAAGTATTTATGCAAGCTATCAAGAATGCCCGGCATAGCCCAGCCGTAAAGTACGCTTAAATATGATATTCTAATTCTTGCAGATTTCGTAAATATTATTATAGAGTTAATGTTCTATCGATTTCTATATAATATAGAGTTGCGATATCAAAAATAAAAAATATATATATCCATATGACTTGGGTGAATTAGCTTGAATCGAAACCGATATAAAACTTATGAAAAGAATATATATATATATATATATATATATATATATATATATATATAACAAGTTCTTTCAGCCATAATCAAAAGCAAAACCAAAATTTATGAAGCATTCTTGATAAAATTATTTACAAAAAAAATTGATGACTTAAGTGTCATCAGTTATAATCGAAATCGAAACCCAAACTTATGAAGAATTCTTGGTAAAATTATTTATGACAAGAAATGTAGGTACATATCAAATAAATGACCCAGATGTAAGCGTGACACAGAAAATAACACACACGCTATCGTATTAATACATAGATGTTTAAAATGAAACATTTACAGCAATAGAAAAACAGAATGTTCGTGGATATTTTTAGAGTTCTTGTAAAAACAAAGGGGTTCATTAGCTGAGACATCAGAAGAAGTCTGGATCGATTAATAAAGAGCCGTGATTTTTAGGGGGACAGGAAAATCGTATTCAAAACTTCTTCTTAAATTATTATTCATTGAAAGTTGTTTATGAGAGTTAATGTTCGCTTGATTTCGTATTATGATTGGAATTCAGTAATCTTGTACCACATAAATGTGACGGTAACATTTATTGAGTGGGTTTCTACCACCATTTCTTATTTCTTATTTTGAAGTCTTTGTCAAGTCTTTAAAGACATCGTGTTCTTTTTTTTCTTGTTCTTCCGTGCGGTTCAATATTACTTGTTTTTCGAACCGAATAAACATTTTAGTTTAAATTAAAACACTAAAAACTTATCAAGTGAGGCAAAAAAGTACTTTATATTGCCTTTGATAACATTTATTTGTTATATATATATATATATATATATATATATATATATATATATATATATATATATATATATATATATTAATAAAGGAGCTTAGAACCATAGTCTAAAGAGCAGAGCGTATTTTAATGTAATAGTAAAATTACTAATTTAATTAAAATACAGGAAAAGAAAAAGTGCTCGTTGTAATTTAGATATATAATAAGCTCGATAGGTAAATATCCTAGAGCTAATTTAATATTCAGCAATGTGATTGATAATTTAAAATTCAAATTAGAATTAAATTAAAAATCCGATTCACAAGAAGGAACAACAACAAAGTCAATAATTTGTACGATCGTTTCGGAAAACAATGTTTTTATTGTGGTAGACATTAAGCCACGGACAATAAGTTTTACATATAGTACTTTTAAAAAAACAAAGTTTCCTCATCAGCAAAAGTATTGGGAAGGGTTTTTAATATATGTAAAAGACACCATAAATAAACTTAGCATTAAAAGTAAGGCAGATGAATCTGGAAAAAATTAAAATAAAAGGCATGTATTTACTTGATAAGCAAATTAGTATGGGTTAAAGATAGAAATAAAATAGAATAAAATTATGAATCTGAATTTGGTTTAAATATAATATTATAATAATATATTTCTAATAAAATTCATAGACTCACACATATACATATATATACACATATATATGCACACATATATATATACATGCACACGCATATACACAGATACATACATATATATTTATATCAATATATATAATTATTTACCTTTTAATTCTTCGCCTTTTGAAATCAGCAATTAAGGTCAAAGTATTCATATGGATGTTTATTGTAATTTGCTTATCAAGTAAATACTCGTATATTATTAATGGCATTATTATAAAGATTATTTTGTTAAATGAACTTGATAACCTTATGTGACCTTGTTTATAACATGTTAACTATAAAACTATTTTAAATATTTTCCCTCAATTATGGATTCCAATTTGTATGCTTATAGGAATAGGATGTTCCTTCGTGGGCGTTTCGTTAACTGAAGCCGGACCCACGCGCGATCGTGTAGCCATTTTGAAATTACTTGCTCATTATTGGGGGAAGCCTATTATCGTTTCTCTTCTGCATGGCAATAGGTCTTCTCAGTAAGCTTCCAAATAAAGGTCGAGGTGCCTTAAACCTTAGTCAGGACTGCCAGAAGCGTTCATTGATAAGAAATAACCACGTACACTGCATAGATGACCTGAAACTAGATGTGAATTCAGATTATGTGCTGATTAATATCGCAAGGGTGAAAATAATAGGAATATATTTTGGCAATAACAATCCCCCCGTGACGGCTATTTATAAATTATACTAACCTTAGGCCTTTATTTGATAAGCAAGGCATGAACGGTGTATAAACAAACAGAAATACGCTGTTTGTATTGTGTAAATAGTAGTGTTGGGACGATAAATCGGAATCGGCAATCCGAAAAATCAGAACTATTTGGGGTATCGAAATCGGTATCGGAATCGAAAAAATTGTGCTTGTTTTCCGATGCCAAAAACAATTCCTTTTGTTAACATTTAAATTTGGTTTTGTTTAAAACAAAATCTTCTGCTGCTGGTAGTAATAGTAAAATAATAAGTATTTATTGATTTTAAACGACTGGTAAAGGTAAGATCTAAAGATCACCCCCCCCTACAATTATCATTTGAATTTTTTAGAAAATATATGCACACTTAACCAGTGTTTTTTATGGTAATCGGTAAAAATAATAATTTTAGAGTTAAATATTCAGAGATTTATAAAGAACTCGACTACCCGTGACCCGTTGGGTCAGTATGTTATATTAGCTACGGAATGATGTATGAGCGTGACACTTGTGACGTAAAGAAAATTTTTTTTTTTTTGACATAACAGAAACATTTCTATGAAAGTATATTAAAATGAAAAATCACGGACGGATCACTCAAAAATGAAAAAAAAAATCCTCTCTATTCGTGTAAAGTTACCTATTTTTCGAATAATCGCTCAAAAATCGAAAAGCAAACATGATTTTCCTACGAATCGAACGCCGACGAAAGTCATTTAGGAGCAAAAACGCACATGAACCTACCGATGAGAAATATAAGAATGAAAAACCCATATATAACCCAGTTATAGAAACTTAAAATCTAAAAAAAAAAAATTAATAAAACCTGAAGCAAAAAAATAAAACCTAAATAATTAAAATAAAATAAAACTAATATTGAAACAGATTAGTAAATATGTCAACAAATTCACCGTTCTCACACAACTATTTTGTATCTAGAAATGTAAACAAAAAATAAAAAAGAAAGAAGAAAGGAAAAGGGACGGATAGAGAGTACTAGTAGTAGTAGTAGTAGTAGTAGTAGTAGTATTGGCTTTACTACAATTGTTCTTATGTTGGTCAACAGGTTAAAGTTGTTTAGTTGTAAGAAAATAGCGACAGTATAGTTGTAATAAAGAATAGTTGCAAAACACCTCCACTCTTCCGATGTTAAATAATAATTTCGGAATAATAAAGTTAATATTTCAGTGCGCTGATCAAAATCTGCAAAAGAATCGATTTGTGTTTATTTGTTTACGTTGTTATAGGTTAATATTTATGCGCGCATGCGCAACTGGATGTCGTAAACGTGAAAGTAGGTAACATCACTCGTTACAAGGTCATTTGAGTTTTATAATTATATAGATGGAAATCGGAATCGGGAATTTAGTAAGGGATCGGGAATTTGGTAAGAAATCGGAAAAACGCTATGGGGATCGGGAAAAATATCGTCCAATTACTTGTAGATAGATATAGCTAGATGAACAAGTAATGTATTCCTGAAAACAGCATCTTCCATCAAGATAATGAAAACCGCCACGCATTACTAACAACATCATGGAGATCCACAGTATTACCCTGGTTACCAATGTCCCTCGAGTACGAATCTAATAGAGCATGTATGCGCTGAACTAACTGAAACTCGACTAGGAGACACGCAGCGAACCTGCTGATAATATCCCAGCATCAAATCTCAGATGAAAACTTGAGAAGATTTGTAGATTACACGCTTGAAATGATAAGGACATTTAAATGGTAGTCTCATCAATAAACACTATTGTAGCGAATAAAAGAAATAAAAACAACACTTTCCTTAAAAGCAGATCCGTATTATTTGCACGGTCCGCCAAAGAATAACACAAATAAGAAGAAAATAAAACAAAACAAATCTAGAGTGTTACCACTATGTTAACTTGGTATCCTTCGCGATTCTCGCACTAAGTTGAAAAAAATGTTATCTCAATAAAAGCTGTTACTTTTTAAACGGCTATAGTTATAAGTGCTCTTTTGTCTTTTTTTATGCTAGGAGTAAACTGTAGTATCTTTCCGATTTAAGAAAAGAAGAAAAGAGAAGAGAAGAAAAAAAATAATCGGACTGACATCCCCTTGATAAAACCAAGTTATTGGCTAAAATTCGGAATTTAACAACAGCAACAACAACAACAACAACAGTAAATAAATATAGTTTTATCATTTCCAAACATTTTCAGTTTTTCAAATTTTCTTATTTAAATTCACTAAAAAATGTTTTCTAAAATGTGTGACTTTACATTGCTTATATATATATATATATATATATATATATATATATATATATATATATATATATACGTTAAATGCATATTTTATTACATTTTCATTTATACTCATACACATACACACACACACATATATATATATATACAAATATATATAAATATAACATAAAATTATATATATATATATACGTTAAATGCCCATTTTATCACATTTTCTATTTATACTCGCACACACACATACACACACACACACACACAAATATATATATATATATATATACATATATATATAAATATAACATAAAATTATATATATATAATTTTATGTTTATATATATTTGGAAAACGTGTAAATGTAGTCACAACAAAATAGTTTTATGAGTTTAAATATTGTCGAGAATATTAAGAATTTAATTTATTATCTACTTGTTGAAGTATAATAAACAAAAAACATGAGATCTGCATCAATTAAAAGAAATGTATGTCGGCGTGTTTTCACCTTGTAAGCCCAGATCGATTCGCTAATATTTAATAACAGTAGACGTTTTCCTATAGGTTAAGTTAGTTACGAACGGCAGCAGACTACGTTTTTACATATCTATTAAATCAAACTATCGATCAACACTGGCGCCCACAGTTGAAGCTGTGACATCCAACGTGAAGTTGTCAATTGCTAAACAGAAAGCAGTAGAATTATGCCAGTTTTGGAACCATTGTAGTGTGCATATCTTCTGTTAGGAGGAGGGGTGGGAAGCGAGACACCATTTTCTGATTGTGATCACATGTCGAAAACCAGGCGAACCAGATTCTGGTTGTATAAGCAACTCTTTGACCATATATAGCTGATGAAACGCAACATTCGTATCACTATGACGCGTAATCGGCACTGTGTCACGTGACTATCGAACTTGCTGATTGACAGAAGGCGAGGGACACGAAACTCGTCCTCGCACTTTGAGAAGAT
Organism: Euprymna scolopes; assembly: GCF_053919585.1. NCBI lineage: Eukaryota > Metazoa > Mollusca > Cephalopoda > Sepiida > Sepiolidae > Euprymna > Euprymna scolopes. The sequence continues at coordinate 67,000,902 of NC_136497.1, forward strand.
GCGTTTTACGATCGGTCGGTTGGTCTACGAACGTTCGCTTATTAAAATATATATATTGGCATGTTAATATAGTACACAATTAATCTTTGTATTCATTGTTTTTTTAATTTTACTTTTGTTAGTTTGAAGATATCAAGGGGCTCGTTCGTGGGGCTAACACTTGATTCTATTATAATTTAAATTTATATCCGAGGGCTCTTTTAAGAATGGATACTGTTCCCTTTATGGCTGCTGTTTGTATTTCCTTACAGCTTGGTTTTCTAGGGATTGCTTCTAAGTATTTTTGAAGGTTCTTTTTTATTAGGCCAGTTGCTCCTGTCACAACTTGTACAATGTTTATTTCTTTCAGAGACCATGTTTTAGATCATTTTTTTAGATCCTGATATTTTGTTATCTTTTCCCGTTCTGCTCTATTAAGGCCAAAACAGTTTGGAACTGTGACGTCGATAATGAGTGCAGTCCTTTCGGGCTTGTTCCATTATTCATTGGTGTGTCTGTTAATATGGTATTTAATTCAAGCTAACATGATTAGGTATTTAATAGTCGAGTTGATTTAAATAAGTTGCGCATAATAGACTACTTTAAGAAGAGATGTGTGTGTGCGTGTTGTGTGTGTGTGTGTGTGTGTTTGGAATATATTTCGTCTTTAAACAAATGAAATAAACTTAAAATATTTGTTAGCTTTGTCTCATGGTATAATAAATCAAATAAAGTATGTCTTCGTTCGTCTTTATTCCACTACTCTCATTTTCCGTGTGCATCTATCAACCTGATTCTAATTAGACTTGTATTCTTTCCGTTGTATTTCCATTTCTCTTGCACATTATCTATTACTGCTTTACTAACTCTTTATCTCTAATCCTTAATAAGTGTTTTCTAATTAAATGATTACTTTTTCACGCACTGTTGTCCATATATAATACTAGACGTACGTTTTATACTGACTCTAACAAAAGAATATCTTATTCTTTTTCGTTTTACTTTTTTGTATTTTTCGGACTACTGTTTTTATCTTGGATGTTTTTCTCGTTTCTTCCGATGCGTCTTTTCGAACTCAGAAATCTTGCTGTTGAACTTGATAATATATGCTGAATTTTGACCGGGACCCTTTATTTAATTCGCGATAACCCTATCTTGTCCTGTCATATGTGATCGAGTAAAGTCTTAAATAATTCGTGATTGTAAGTTAAGTATCGTTGAGGATTAAACCTTCAATTTTCTTAATCTTCTTAGCACAGATTACAACTGAGCACTTTTATTCGTTGCGCCACGAGTCCTTGCGAACAAGTCTAGTATGAAAGTTGGAAGAATACGAGAGAGAGAGAGAGAGAGAGAGAGAGAGAGAGAGAGAGAGAACGTCTTCTATCAGATCATGAATGAGAGAAGAAAAACTAAAATAAAATCCAGAATTCAACAAGATGCACTTGAAAAAGACCAGAAGTTGCGTTGACGAGAACGTCTTGGGGATTTCATCCAAAATAAAATTATAGCAAATAATATAAAATGTCATCTATAAAATTCCTGAATCTTTTTAGACCGTTTTAATGTCCACTTCCTTATTTACATCTACTGCCGCAATACTTAAGTTCTATTTGTTTTGTATTGATGCTGTAATGATGTTTAGAAACGGGACCATTTTCTCAAAGTATTTACATTTAAACTGGAACAACTAATTAAATATGTATACTAAGTTTCTGATTTGATTAATTGAAAACATGAAACTATACTTTAATCTCTTTTCTTATAGTATTGCACAGGGTGGTCAGAAAAGATTGTGAAATATGGCATTCAGTATTGAAAGGGAAATTACGTTTTTCTTTTTCATCGACCATTTAGTTTGATGAGGCATAGATTTGTACTAGTATTCCTCCATTTTGCGAGCACAGCTAGATTATAGTAAATTCAATTCAAGCTCCTTGACTTTGACTTACTGTGGCTATTTTTACATCCAGCTTTATAATATAATGACTTTCCAAACGTCTGTTGTCTTTCTATAGCTATCAGAACAGGATGCCTGAAGATACTGGCTTCCCAACTAAAAGTGAACCAGATATTTATGTTAATGTTCTTGTTTGTGTGTTGTTGTTTTTTTTGTTTTGTTTTTTTTTTTTTTTTTTGCAAAACTCAGTCATGGTTTTCAATGTCAAAAATTAAAACAACACTTTTCATCGACAAAACTAACTAAACAGTATTAAAAAATACGTGAAATATATAACGAACTTTAAACATAAAACTTCTTTCCATAATTATTCGATGTGCCATTAGATAAAACCAAAAGGGTTGCTATGATGTAAAAAAAAAAAAAAACCCACCAAACTAAATCTGTTGTCTCAAAATTACGATGTTATTTTCTATCCTGGTTGACCGTGACTGATCATTGCGACCTTCGTTATTGTTCTGTATATCCGGACGTAAATGGTAGTCATATGACCATGCGTGTTACCATTAATGTTGCATTATGCAGTGATTGGCATTGCACCAGAAACTATGCTGTGATCCACATTGTTTAACCCTTTTTACTTTGGTGATATCTTTCCTTTAATACTTGTATTGTCCTGTTTTAACTTCAACAGCTTTTGACACTTTCCGTAACTTTTTGTAAAGTTATCTCAGTGTTTAGATTCATGGTTGATAATATCCTTGAACGAATTTCTTTATCTTTAGCGACTCTTAAACCCTGAAAAAATATGAAACAAACATATCTTCTTTGAAGTCTTTTATCCTGAATAATTCACATTGGCTGTTTACCTATCGTTCATAAGCAATAAAATCCTCCTCATCTTTTTCCCCAATATTTAGACACTTATGGCGCGTATAAAATAAGCTGTCCCGCTCCCCGAAAATTACAATAATATATCTATCGTTTCTTTAAAAGAAATATCTTCAGGTTTCTTTGGGAGAACGAAATTTGTATACTTGGTATTTTCCTGAGTGGCAAGTTTTTATAACAACAGAATTTTTTTTCCTCGTTAGACCACGACTCACATCTTTTAGAAAATATATTTTCATATCTTCTAAATACGCTGGAAAAGTCAGACCATTTGTTGGTTCATACAAAATTCTGATAGAGAGTTTGCAATTCCTTCAGGTGTAAATCGACAATTTTTTTCTACTTGCCTCATTTATATAATTTGTAATAATTCACTTTGTTTTAATTGTTGCTCTTGTAAATATTCCATTTACTTTTGTTGCGTTTGCAGGGCTAACTGCATGGTTTTTGTGAGTTCAGTTATTTGCTCCATATAAAACTTTTAAGCACAGAATAAAACAACAAAAAATGTATTGTACAAAGAAAAAGAAACATGAATTTGTTTAAAAGGCACACATTATTTCGTAACAATTTAGAAAAGATTTGAAGAAAAATACACAGCGACACTAACCAACCGCTGACATGCAAATAGCATTATAAGACATGTTCCTTTTTTGCAGTCTTTTTTATCGTCATGTATTTTTTCTTATTAGAAGAAAATAAATTTGAAATGAACTAGCAATAGAACAGATATTTTTCCTTCCTTTTTTCAGTACGAAAATTAACAAACAAGATTACGTTTTTTTTTTTTTTTTTTTTTTTTTTTTTTTAAAACAAATTTACTTTCTTGTGTGTGTGTCTAATTTATGTGTTATCTTTTTGTGTCGTATTCTTTTTAAAGTTTTCTTTTTCAGTTGATTGAACCATTTAAGTTTTCAGAACTTAGTTCCGTCATTCGTTAAGATCCCATAGTTTTCTTTTCCCATTTGACCATGTACGTTCGGAATTTTGTTTCACTTTTTTTCCTTTTGAGTTCTTCTTATAAAGAATTTTTTTTGTCTCCAAAATATTGTACGCTCCTCTTTCGTCGCCAAATGATATATCTTTCATTAGATAATCATAACACAGGACATTCACTTGAGGTAAATCCAAAGGTTTATTTAGAAATCGTACAATACGAGAATCTGACTCGCTCCGTGTCGTCGAACTCTCTAATCCCGGAAGAGTATATCTACAATGTCTAGCTTATTGTCCTGAGGGGTGCTAAGTCATTCCATTATAAGATTAATTAAAGAGGATAAGCCACCAGACATCTATTTGTAAGGTTCTGCAAAGAGACGGCTACAATAAAATGCGAAACAGTGGAGTGTGTACATGAATACCTCACCTGGACAATCTGTAAAATTTAGAATACCCCGTGTTGCAAGTTTTGGGAACATATAGTAAAAAGACCAATTTAAAATACGTCATAGACCATCTGCTATGACTATGCAATTCTTATAAATACGTACCTAGAAAAAAGAGCTGTTAAACCTTACATCATGATATGGGGCAAGAAGGAGTAGGAAACAGCCCTGGCAGCTAAGTGTCCCCAAAAATGCCGCCTTAAGCAGTGATATAGAGAGATAACGAAATAGCAGTTTTATATACGACATGAAAAGAAACTGGACTCTTAGGAAGAACTTAATCATTCGAGTAAGTATAGGAGCAGCCCTCTCATGAAAAAAGAATATCAAAAACTACCTAGCGAATATAGTCGGTGAACTAAGTGCGAGAAAGATACACACAATTGCACTAAAAAGAATGGTTTGGGTCTTAAAAGGATATTTCGGATGGAATATCTAAAATAGCAGGCGGATGTCTGGCAATCGGTAGGATTTCGCATCCCTAGCGAAAAAATGAAAATTAAAAGAAAATGAGATGAACTCGCCATAAAGAAGATGATAAACTGCAGTGAAATAAACGTACATTAATTAAATTACAGGATAGAACGATAAAATAGTCGCCATAGAAAAGATGACATGATTCCATTTCCGTTTAATGAAAACCAGTTTTCTTTTTTCGTTGCAGACCATCTACTAGTTAGCTAGTCAAGAGGGATAGGCGCCTCCTATCATGTCTGAAAGTTACACAATGTTCAACGCGCGAGATCGGAGAAGCGCCGCTGTGCAACCTATGCTCTCTGCCGATCCCAGATATGACAACAAAACCATTGTCAGCACCCTCGAAATGCATGGCTTGATTGTCACGAATCACAGGGACGTTCCCAGGATGATGAAAACGAAGTTTCCGGCCACAGTTATGGTCTTTGCTATTGCTTTAAGTGAGGGTCACATTAGCCACCTCACATCTTCGAAGACGGCTTTAAAGTCAACACAAAAAAGTGTACATGGATGTGTGAAGTGTGTGACGATCCTTAGTACAATCAGGTGGCTGCTGATAGACTATTGGTGTGTCAGCAGGACTCGGCACTAACCTACAATTCAAAGAGACCCAGGCCTGACTTCAGAAGGAGTGCTGCGATTTTGCACCCTTCTCTCACTAGCCTCCTCCTCCCTCGATCTGAACCCGTTGGACTACTTCGTTTGGTCATATGTCGAGAACATCACTAACCTGACCTCCCACAACGCGAAAGCCAGCCTGATCGCCGTCACTCGCCGAGTATTCGCCGAGCTCCCGCCGGCGCTTGTGAAAAAGGCATGCTCCCAGTTCCGGACTCGTATCGAGGCGGCGATTGAAGCTGAAGGCTGCTACATTGAATAGATATCAGCTCTACTACATAATCAAGTTACATGAATTGATTTTTTTTCAATAAACATTTAAAAATAAAGCTGTAGTGTTGTTTTCTTTAGGGCGACAATTTTCCGGTCTACTCTCCAATAACGTAGTTCATGCAAATTCCAATATATTTATTTTACAAACGTCAGAAAGTAATAAGAGGATTTAGATGTTCATACAACGAAAGAGTGGAGTCGGAACATTTCTATTGAAATAAATTTAGTGCGTGGCAGGTTGCTGCAGCTAATTACATGATTGAAAGCAGTTCATGAGGTGTGTATGCATTTTTCCCTCGCATTGTTTCATGTAGTAATTATTTGTCGAGAGCAGTGTATGTGGTGTTTAAACTGCTTAACTACATTATGGTTATTGTGGTAAGGATTTTCTTAGAAAAAATAGATTAAAAAGCGCATATATGCCTTTCTTATATAGGTGTGAAAAGTAACTGACGGCACCAAATATTTAACAGCTATGTTTATGCTGTTGTGATTCCTATGTTTATCTATTCTTGATGTTAAAGTTTGGTGTCCGCGGGTGTCTATGCATGCATGCGCACATATGTGCACATATTTGCACGCCAGGGCGGAGATGTATGCGTACATGTGAACGTTTCTTTTAGTATATATGTGTGTACGTGCGCATGTGTGTGCTCGCGCGTGCGGCCGCTAGCTAACCCTCTCCAAACAATTAACAACATATAAAAAACAAATAAATAAACCGAATCATAGTCCCCCCCGCCTCCGAACCTAAGCGAACACCCAACAGGTCAAGCCATACTTATCATCTCACCAACGAGACGCCAAAAACTTTAACATTAAGACTCGAATTTTAAAGTAACCCCCTCCTCCTACCCCAAAATATTCCCCTTCCCCCTCCATGTATCCCTATGCCCTCAGCCACACCAGAAATGAACTTCCAAGACACTCCTCCACAAGTTCCTCAAACTCCCAAACTAAAACATTACCGACATACCAAGCACCCCCTCCCACCTTTCCCCCTTGTCCCTTCCTCTTTTTTCCGCTCTTCTCGCACCCCTCCCCTGGCATCATTCACTCTTTCATCCCATCATAACGAACATTTCTGTAAAAGTCTGAGGAAGCTATAGACGGTTAAAAACACGGCCGGGTAGCTGAAACAATTATGTAACTTAGTAATTGTCTGTATTTTTGAGATGAGGTGTTTTCATTGATTGAGATTGTGAGACTGACTTCCTCATCTTTGTTGTTATTGTCACAACGTTTCGGCCGTTTTGCCCTCCGGCCTTCGTCAGGTGTTTTGAATCGAACTGAGGAAACGTTTGTTAGGAGTCTCGAACCCAACCCTTTATTATTATTACGGGGGTACCGTGTTCGGACTCCAGCTAGGCTTTGGGACATAGTTGCTGATTCTCTGTTTTGAATGTGGTTTAGGGGAACTATTTTCATTAGTCGATGCGAAGCATCTATGTTTCTATAAGCCTATTTAATTTACAATGTTTATACGGCGTTTATAGGGTGCGTAGCACGTTGTATTCTAGGAAGATATATTGGTATTTAGAATTGGTAGAGTTGCAACATTCAAAACAGAGAATCAGCAACTATGTCCCAAAGCCTAGCTAGAGTCCGAAGACGGTACCCCCGTAATAATAATAAAGGGTTGGGTTCGAGACTCCTAACAAACGTTTCTCCAGTTCGATACAAAACACCTGACGAAGGCCGGAGGGCAAAACGGCCGAAACGTTGTGACAATAACAACCAAGATGAGGAAGTCAGTCCGACAATCTCAATCAATAATGTAACTTAACAGAAAGCTACGGTAATAAAAGATAAGACACGTTCACTTGTATATATATATATATATATATATATATATATATATATATATAAATATATATATATATACATATGTATATACACAAGTGAACGTGTCTGTGTATCTGTCTGTCTGTGTGTCTATCTGTCCGTGTGTCTGTGTGCCTGTCTGTGTACATTTCCATACGCAATAACTCTGTCAATTTTAAGTCCACAGACTCGAAATTTGATATACTGGGTACTGAGATTTGGGAAAATCGATGTGATTGGTTTTCGGCCAGAAATTTGGCGATTAAGGGGTCAAAGTTCAACGATTTGACCTTTGAGAACTCTACCAAACTTCTCCGACAATTTTGGGTCTAAACACTTGAAATATTAGATATAGGTTCCTTGGATATGGATCTAACTTAATAACTTGATTTGAGCCCCAAAAAATAAATGTAGGGGTCAAAGTTAAAAAAAAGAATTACAGCTTGTTTTTTGCTCAACATACACCTCCAAATACCCGGGCAACACCGGGCACCCATACTAGTATATATATATATATATATATATATATATATATATATATATATATATATATATATATATACACACTTTTTTTATTTTACTTGAATAAACAGCGTATTTTGTAAACTAAATATTCAATTTTGTTTTTTTTATCAATTCATCTCAGTAATAGCATGATATTCATGAGCTGAGTTAATAAAGCTTCTACAGACAATGCTAGATGCTTGACGATCAAGTAAAAAAGCTTATCCGTTACAAGTAGTCATTTTTGTTTTCTTTTCTCTACAGCAACAATTTATGGATATTCCCGTGGTCGAGAAGACAAAGGGACACTGTCATTATTTCGTGCCTCTTAAGCGAACTGTTTATTATTCATCAAATGGATATATTGAAACGATTCTCGGGCGAGAAAATCTGTGATGAGCAGAACCGAATCAATAATCGATTGCCGTATATACCCGAATAAATAAGCCGTTTTAAGACCAATTGTTCAGCTCTAAAATCAGAAGCATTTTATTGCACAAAACGTGTGGCTGAGACTTCGAATGTTACCGGGTTATTTTTTGTTCATAAAAAAGTAAATAATGCTCACAAAAAAGTACATTTATTCACTTGGGGACGTATTTGTTATATCATTTATGTTATATATTTCAGTTTAGTTCAGTTGATCTCTTTATATGACCTACATACAGATTCGACTATTCCATTACCGTCCTCCTTTACCTCTGAATCACTGAGTTAGTAAAGAAGTGAAGAACATAATTTTACCCTCCGCAATTGACCATTCAGATATGTTATAATATACCTTTCTTATGGTCTCTCTTCTTACTGGATTCCTAGACGAGCATTCATCTTGTCTGCTGGAGTATCCAGTTTCGTGCTATTAGTTTGGTTGGTAGTTTGGTTTTACGGCATATCAACCATTTTCTGGTTATTTAATGGCGACTCCAGTTATTTTGGAAATAGTATTCATGTCGCATCCAGTTATTTTGTAGACGATTTTTTCAATAACTAGTTTGTACTGGTTGGTTTGGTTGTTTTTATTAGTAGGTTTTATCGTTTTTGTTCCCTGCCCTGCAGAATGAGGTTTTCAATGAGAGAGGAAAAAGTGCTACAGTATTAATGTTTGGTACATTTTAAGTTAGGAAACTAGTCAGGAAGTGGGGGGAGATAGAAAGAGAAAGGGGACATGGAGGAAGGAAAAGGGATAAAAGGTTGCTTTTTTTTTTTGATTTTGCAAAACATAATAAAGTTTTGCAAAAGGAAATAGAAAAACGAAAAGCATCAATGTTAGGTGCATTTTCTCTTAGGTGGCCATTATCTTTAGACAGCCTCATCTGGTAGCACCAGTCGTGCTATTACTGGAGGTAATATCACTTGGAGAATATTCACTATTTCTCTTAAAAGCCAGTGTGGGTTAGTCATAGTGACGTGATCTAATTTGGGCCGTGAAAACTATGTGTTTTTAATATTTAGTCACGGTTTACTTGTACGGAAAAGTATCCTCGCACCAAGTTCTCCTGACAAACCCCTGTACAGAGATACCTTAAACACTCGATATAGTATCTAGTAGGCATTGAACTCTATTATGCGTTCTCTTCATCTATCAGTTAATGGGTTTTATTATATTTGCAAAATTTCAGAAAACACAATAGTCTACATCAAGGTACATTATTCTTAGTACAGAATCGGTTTGAATTGTACTGTCGCAGTCTTGGAAGAATAAATAAGTATTAGAAGTTTCATTCTTATATTATTAGATTTTGGCGAAATATTTGTATCCTTCACTAAGATCAATCGAGAATTTCCTAGATCTTTCCTCGCCGAAGTCTTAAAAACAGGAAATTGGTTTAGGGGAACTATTTCATTAGTCGATGCGAAGCATCTATGTTTCTGTAAGCCTATTTAATTTACAATGTTTATACGGCGTTTATAGGGTGCGTATTACATGACGATGTAAGCATTGTTATAAGCGAAGTAAGAAAAGAAAACAGCGTTTTAATTAAGCGGAGGGTAATCAAAACATCGAAAAAACACAAAAAACTAACGTAAGGCAAACGAACGATGAAAACAGAAACCGAACACGTGAAAATTTGCATAAATAAGCCTGTTTCGATATTAAAATTTAAAAAAATCGGTGGGTACCCGGGTGTTTTTTGGGTGTCGCTAAGAATAAGCGAAGTAAAAAAAAAGCAGGTGGGTACCCGGGTGTTTTTGGGTGTCGCTAAGAATAAGCGAAGTAAAAAAACAAAAACAAAAAAAAACAGGAAAACGAACGTTACGTGAAAAATGGCTTAAATAATACAGGGTTCAATATTTAAATATAAAAAATCGAAAAAAAAACAAAAAACATCTCACACCACGATTCGAACCCAAAACGTTTAGATAATGAACCAAGGCCTTAACTACCTGGGCTAAACCGACGCATCTGAAGTTTGTTCGGTTTTTCAACTATTTAAAGTAAATCAGGTCACGACGTCATGACGTCATCTGACGCATGCGTTGTTGACCCCCCCTGTCGAAAATTGTCGATTTCGGGGTGAAAAAGTTAACGTTTTTCTTTCTATCTCTCTCTCGCTGTTTGCGTCTCTCTCTCTCACTCTCTCTCTCTCTCTCTCTCTCTCTCTGTTTGCGTCTCTCTCACACTTCGTCTTCCTGCTACTAAAAAAGAAAATGGCGTCTGGCTGTTTTTTTTTTGTAAAAACTTCGATCGTTAATATTTTTTGTAAGCGTATTTTTTTTTTACTTCACATTTTTGGCTTGTTATTTTTCGTTTAACTATCGTATCTAAGTATTTTTAATGTGCTAATAACTTTGGTAATGTTGTCAAAGCGTAGAAGTTCATAGTTTAGCTTGTGTGAGGGTTAATTTTTATTTTACCGATAACAACAATTTTTAAATTCAGACTGCCATTAGAGCTTGCTGACGTCAAAATCACGTGACATGACTCAGCGGGTTTTAAATACAAGTTGACCCAAAATAAACGGCCCCGTGTATACTTTATGTAGAAGAGTTGGCGCCCATATTTTTTAGGGCAGTTATAAATCGATTTAAAAATATGTAATGTTTAACATTAAAATGTCACTTTTTGGGGGCCCCCCTGCAGAAAATCGATCAGTTGACGCACTTCTGATGGTCCTTTTGGGCTAATTCTTCGATATTGGTCGTCCGAAGGGTGGGGCTTTAATATGATACCAAGTTTGCGAATTTTTGTTCCGTCGGTCAAAAGTTTTTGCAGACACACAAACATACATACATACATACATACATACATTTTCGCTTATATATATATAGAGATTTGTATAGAAAATTCCTAAAGAAAATGTGCATATAAATAGCTTATGTGTTACGAATCTTCAAGCTATACATAAAACAATGACACAAGATAAATACAATGTAACATTATTCAAATATAAGACTACGAATACTGATGGCTAAATCATGAACCTAGAATAAGTTTATAGTTAAGTATTTTTAATACTTGTGGAAATAACTAACAAATATGAACTGGTGTCAATTTAATCAACCTACTAGCATGCCACCAAGCGTAGCTCAGTCGTAAAATACGCTTGAATATTATATTTTAATTCCTGTAGATTTCGTATTTATGATTATAAAGCCAATTCTCTATCGATTATTATATTCCACCTAATATATAATAAAAAATATATTTAAAAAATGGCTTGTGGGTTATCAGATAGAATCGAAACCAAAACTTCAAGTGCCCCAGCCTTATCCGTTAGTGCATGACCTAAATCCACACGTATAGAAAAACTGAAAAAAATTAGCGCATGCACAGAAAGAAACTGGTATAGTCGACTTACACCAGACCAAGGTCAATGCTTTATTTTTCAATTTTGACACCTTCGCAGCTACAGGCTCAAAATACCCTATGCTATCAAATGTCAACTCTGTAGACCAAATATTCAGAGATGAGTTTGGTAAAAACTTTTCGCACACACACCGACAAGGTCATTTACATATAAATATTTCCGTGTACTCGAAAGTTTTCATCTTAAATTCTACCAACTTATGCAGAATGTAGAAACTATGCATAAACAGAATTCAGCGTGATAGTGAAATATAACACATCATATTATAAAAATCGTAAAACTAAATAATTAATTAACACTCATTTATTTAAAGGGATATGCAAAATAGTCGACCTTCGTGTAGTCGTTCGCATATCCATGACTGGTTATATCAAAAAGTTCTTTTTAATAATTTTCAATAGAAAATGTAAGCTTTTAATATCAATGCTCGGGCAAGAAATACTCTCAGCTTTGTAGGTATACTAGCAGGAAGGCCGATGTTCCCGGGATTCCATGATCGTCAACGAATGTTTAACACTCCAATATTTTCATTGTCATCGAAATCGATAAAATCGCTCATTTTTCAATCAGATCAATTGACTAACTGGGGACCCATCGCAGTGCACTGGTAGGGACCTTCACATCCGTCCTCGCAGTGACTTAGGCCACAATACATTGTAGTCTAAATTCCACTATAGAGAACCAACTGTTAATTTTATAAAACTTTTAGCTTTATGATTAGGAGGGAGTTAAGTTGTCTGTGTTTTTATCGATTTTTATATCCTTCAGCTTTTAAAAGATCTTTGAGGTTGGGGTATTTAGGAGTGTCAGTCGTGTTCAGTCAGACGTACTTGAATAATGACTTGCTGCCAAAATATGCAAATATAAAATTACACGATCCAGCACAACAGACCGAAGGATTTACTAACGACTTCAAGGAAAACCTGATCCGAAGGCAACTATCATCCCCTAACGAGGGTATCCAAACCCTTAACTAAGAACTTCAAACAATCAAACTACAAACAACTGCAACTCTGTTCCAAACCATCCTCAATTCTCCAACCATGACCCAATCCAACACAAAATAAAGCTACAACAAAAATTGAACCGACTATACAAATGAACACATCTTCCTTCCCAATACTAAAGAAAAATACTTAACCCCCTGCAACACCCCACTTAGCGAACAACAAACACAATTTCTTAGCCTTGGCCCCAACTGCCAGCTCTCTAAAAATTACGATCAAAATTTTAAACTATGGGGAATCGAAATACTCTACCAACAAATCCAAGATAATAAAAACAAAACAAAACAAATTCTCCACACACTTTAACCTCAAAGGTCTTTTAAAGGCTGAAGGATATAAAAATCGATAAAAACGCAGACAACTTAATCCTCTCGTAACCTTAAAGCTAAAAGAATCAACCAAAGAACTCCACACAATACTGACATCACTATACGAATGGCAAATCCAATATGTACACAATCTTCAATAAAACCGACTACAACCTCAAAATAAATAACATTCTCTGCGATAAAACAAAATTTAAACCACTCACAAAAAATCTTACATTAGAACTAATAATGAAAAAAATTAACCATATTATAACAGAAACCAACGCCAAAATCAGAACAATAAAACTTAATAAACTAATACGTGACTATATATAACCCCGGCTACATATACGGGAAAATTCAAATTCACAAAACAGAATGCCCTATAGGACCCAAAATCTCTCAAATCCCCACCCCAGTATATAATATCGCTAAAACGATCAATAACACTGTCCAACCTTACATACCTGGTAAATACTGCATAAAATCTACCATAGACTTCATCGACCTTTTAAAATTAAACTCCCCCACAAATGCATAACCGCATCTCACGATGCGGAAAACCTCTTTACCAACGTCCCTATAAATGACACAATTAAAATAATCATCATTCAAGTATACAACCACAATACAATACCCCCTTCAGCAATAAAACCCCAAACCCTTGAAAAGTTACTATTAAAATGCACCACACAAGTTCCTTTCACTGACCTTAATGGAAAAACATACATTCAAATAGATGATGTCTCAATGGGATCATCTCTAGACTCAACATTCGCAGAATACTTTATGGCCCATCTCGAAAATAAAATCTTCTCAGATCAACAAAGAATAAACCCACTACCGATGTCCGATATGTTGACGACATATCCATTGCCGTCGAATCCATACGAGACATTAAAAAACTAAAACTAAACCTAGAAACACACTCCATCGTCAAATTCACACATGAACCAAACATAAATAACAAAATACCATTTCTTGACGTGTTAGTTCATTCAAGCAACCCTACTAAATACAGAATCTCAGCATACAAAAAATCTACCAACAATAATGCAATACTCTTAAATTAACATAGCGAATGTCCGGAAAAATATATAACTGCCCTTATAAAAAATTTAATTCACCGCTCATTCAATATAGCATCAACCAAACATATTTTACAAAGAACTAACAAACATAAAACAAACCCTAATAAACAATAACATTCCCAATAAAATCGTCGATACGCACATAAAACTCTATTTAAACTCACTCCACAATAAAAACATAAACCCTAACCTTAACAAAAACGACACCATCAAAGTATACTATAAAAACTAACTACATACTAAGTATTAAACAGACGAAAAAATAATAACAAACCTAATTAAAAGATACACCAGACCCACCGACCATAGCAAAATGATCAAACTAATAATATATTATACTAAATTTAAAACCTCTAATTTAATAATTAAAAACAATAACAATACTAAAACTACACTTAACCAAACTAATGATAATGTAGTGTATGAATTTATTTGCCTCTGAGAAGAATGTCTCCGAACCCACTCTAAAAACTTATACAACGCATACATAGACCACACAATAACAACACTCTCCCGACGACTAACCTATCATTTAGCTGACAACAGTGCTATAAAACAATACCTAGCATCCCATAATAAAAAACTACAGTCGTTTAACATTAGAAATATCTTAACTAACAATACTAAACCTCTATACGTTAATAATTGCGTACGACGACTAAAATTACTAGAAGTCATACTTATCAAAACCCTACAGCCTCCTTTTTAACTGGATCTCATTTAACACTAGGGCAAATATACTAACTGTATTTAATAAATAACATGATAATAAATAAATAAACTATAAAATAAGAAAATTGAAATTAAAATAAAATTAACTGCCCTTGCCTGCACCCATCTTTATTACCAATTTTTAAAAAAAATTATAAATACATCAAGCCTCAAAGGAAACTAAAACAATAACAACAACAACAACAACAATCGCTCCTGATGACAATCGGACACACCGATAGAAAGGGCTTAAGTAGAATATGGCCGAACAACAACGCCAGTTAAAATAAAAAAGACGGATCGGCAAATGGAAAAGATATTTAGAAAAATCGGAAAAAATATTAACGCTGTCGTGTTCAATCAGACTAGCTTAAATAATGACGTGTTGCCAATATATATATATATATATATATATATATATAACGTTTTTTATCCTTTGAATTCTTATTCTCTCTTAGAATAAATAATATCGTTAGAATTCAAAGGATTAGACAGTTAAAGACGCGTTTCTCATTTTTATTTACTGTTTGATTTTTAATTTTTTGTTTGTATGTGTATATGTACTGTGTGCATGTGTGTATGTGCGTACTTATATATCTATGTATTTAAGACTGACGTGGCACCTTCTCATTGGCTATACCTCCTTCTCCTCCTCCTTCTTCTCCTCCTCCTCCTCTACCTTTCTTCCTTTTCCATTCCCCTTTTCCCCGTGCATCCTCATACTTTCACTACACCGATGAAGACTGAAGGATCGTTCGAAAATTATGTACTTATAAAAAAAGTTTTTTAATTTTTTTCATAATATTATTTTGTATTCCTGCACGTCACCAATTGAAAACGAATAAAGAAAAGTTATAAGCTTTTATACTTTCCGTATTCTTTTTTATTTATATATATATATATATAAATATATATATAAATATATATATATATATATATATATATATATATATATATATATATATATATATATATATATATATGCACGCAGTCACTTGAATTTGTAATATTTCTTTTCACGTTTTTTTCCTTTTCTTCTGGTGCATCTTTCTTGTTTATTTTTATTTAAAAAAAATCACTCCTCTTTCTGGCGTGATTATATATGCTTCTGATATGATTAATTATCCTAGAATTGGTTCCTTAATGCATTAGTCACATATAATCAGTTTTTGTTTCCCAATAAACTTAGCTTTCATTGACAATTCTCAATATTCAGGTGGGCCAAGTCGGGCACAAGAATATTTACGAAGTTCCACACGTAGTAAGAAAGAAGCGTATATGTATTTTATCAATCCATTTCTTTGCGTTTCGGATAGGATCAAAGTGTAGTGTATGTTCTGATACTACACTTTATCTTTTATATCGTTGATCAGTAAAAAAAAGTCTCACTAGACTAACACAATTTTTAATTTTAATTCAAATTGAGCGCTCCAATTTTTATGTAATTAGACATTTCCACAAAATTAAAAACGATATTTTTTCTAATTCTTCTCTTGTTAGGAGATTAACACATCTATTAATAACCCCTTAACTTACATGTAGCATCCACTTTTTCTGTGCGTATGAGTTCTTTGCCTATGGACTCCGAAACGGCTGGGTCGATTTTTATGAAATTTAATACAAAAATGTGACTGTGAGAGTTTTTAGGTAGGTTTTGTATTGGAATGCCTCTGATAAGTATCAAAATTTTTTAATCGATAAAATCCGATTCAAGGAAGACCAGTCCCATTCTGAACCAAGTTAACACCTTATAAAGCCTCATATCACAAGTGTAGTTGAGAATTTTCATCGCCGCACGTGCAGAAGGGGCCAGAGTATAAATTAAACAGTAGGTTCTTTGATTAGACAGGGGCACGTTCAAAATGACTGCTTCTGTTTAGGGCACAATTGAACAATGAAACTTGACTGCTGAATTTTAAAGTATACTTCAAGCCATTATATAAAAACAAGTTCAACAGCAAGTCGTCTATAGTGCAATTTGTAAACTACAATATATTATGGATCTTGTCACTCGTGGAAGGCATGTGAAGTTTTCTTTTGGTGCACCACAGTGAGTCCCCAACTAGAGAAAGCAATCAATCGATTTGATTTTTTAAAAAATGGGCAATTTTATCGATTTTCATGACAATAAAAGGTATATAATAAATCTGTTAATGACTATATATACAGGGTGTTCCAAAAGTCTTGGGCACATTTTGACATTGAATATCTCTAGAACTAAAAAACACATCTGGTATATCTGGTATATTTTGGTATAGCCTTACAAAAAACTTAATGCATTTAGCTTTAAAATGGCACCGCTTTCATCTTAATACCATTCACAATTAAGCAGATATGCGGACTTGGAATGTGCCCAAGACTTTTGGAACACCCTGTATATATATATAATTTAAAGGAGGTTAGCTCAGTAGTCTAAAGAGCATAGTGTGTATTAATGTGATATTAAAATTACTAATTTAATTAAAATACAAGAAAAGAACAGTGCTCGTTGTAATGCAGATATATAATAAGCTCGATGTGCAAATGTCCTAGAGCTACTTTAATATTTATTAATTTGATTGATAATTTAAAATTAAAATTAAGAATTAAAAATCTGTTTCATTAGAAGGAACACAAGAAAGTTAATAATTTGTACGATCGTTTCGGAAACGATGTTTTTATTGCGATAGACATTAAGTCATGCGCAATAATTTTGACATATAGTTATTTTTAAACAAAGTCTCCTTATCAGCAAAAGTATTGGGTTTTATATATATATATATATATATATATATATATATATATATATATATATATATATATATATATATATATATATAGGGTTTATTTATCACAAATTGTGAATATTATCTATTAATATTCTCAAATCTAACAAAATGGATGAAGGAAACACAATATTTTTCACAAGCAGTAAGAAAGAAACTGATAGATGTTCTACTAAGCTTGACAGCTGGTTTACAAATGTGATGAGGTTTTGATGGTTTGTTTACAGCTGCAATGTTTTCAAGCCTTTTTTTCTGAAGTAGATGGCAGAGGATATCCGTAATTATTCGGTTCCTGTAAGTTAGCGAAGGGAACTGCTAGACAGCTGATGGGAATTAAAAAAAACAAAACAATGATTCTGGGAGTGGCCACAAAGGAAGTTTTTGTTTATTTTTTGACGAACTCTCTTTGAAACGTTTAGGAATACTTCGTTACATCATTCCTTCTTTTTCTTTAACGTCATTTTTATCCAACAAGATGTTTCATTTCGATGTTGCGATTTTCTCGGCTGAAATTATAAACGCATAGTTTTATTTGTATCTAGAGAAATAATTTTTAAAAAACCTCTTTTAACTCTTATCACCATGATTTTAATGATTATATACAACTAACTCGTTAGTAAGTATAGAAGAGATCTTTACTCAGTTTATTGTTTGTGTTAGTGAAGCTTGGTGGGCGTTATGAATATCATCGCCGCTTTTCGAAGCAGCTAATGGCGACGGTGGTTAAGTAGATAGCAACACGGTCTGACAAACGAATATACTAGGTTCGAATCCAATCAGTTCTATAGTATCATTTTCACTTAAAGATGCTGTCAACCTTAATGTAGTACTTCCTGGAGCCAACAGTAAAATGAAGCCTAAAAATCTTTTATTTCTACAAATTTATTTTTATCAAATCGGTTTCAAATTAAAAATGATTAAAGCGGATTTATTGTGACTTCTGACTCGTGTTCAATTACACGTATTCAATGTAATGTGTACAATTGGGCATAGTTCCAGAATTAAATGATACACAATGAGTTGGTTTGCCATAAGATAGGAAAAGAAAATTTATTTGTAGTTCAATATCAACATGGACGATGTTGCTCAGGATTAAATGAGGATCAAAAAATGTTCCACCCTCCCATACTTTTATTATCATCGAAATCGGTGAAATTCCCATATTTTTCAGTCAGATCGATTGATTGGTTGCATTAGTAAGGACTACTTCTGTAATGTTCTGGGAGAAAGCTTCATATACATTGCAATCTACCTTGCATTAAAGAGAATCGTTTGTTGATTTTATAAAATTATCTACAAATAATGGCTTCACTTACACTTTAAAAAGTGCAAAGTCGAGTATCATGGTTCAATAGGGCTCTAAACAGTATCATTCGTTTCGAACGCAACCCTGTCGTATCAAAGAACTAACTGTTGATTTTATGAAAGTATTTTACATAATCACATGAATTAAAACTAAACGTACAAAAGTCAGGTAACATAGTCCAATAGTTATATATATATATATATATATATAAATCTGTTAAATATTTGCCGCTGAATCGTTGTCAGCTTCTTTTCACACGTATATACGAAAGAGAGTAATCTGTAAGTAAATTCCAACTTTGTAAGTGTAAACTGAAACTAATCTAAGAAGTGATAAAAAAAAGCTGTAAAATATATAATTAACAGAGAAGACACGTATATTTGTGAATGCCTCTTACCATTGCGATTATAAATGAGTCCGTAAGTGGTATTATAGTCTCAATTGAAATTCTATTTATCCTGATCCTAATGAAATTTAAGCTGCATGCAAATCGCGTAGATTGTAACATTTGATTAATAGATGACTTCAGCAGACAGTTGTTCCGCTTTTACTGTTTTTTTCTTTTTTTTTTTCTTCCTTTGAAGATTGTAATGCTGGGTATGAAGCAGCCAAACCAGCTGCCGACATTGCCTCGCTTTTTATTGAAACCAACCGAGAGTTCTTTTTAGTATCCTCGCTGTCCCCTTAAGTGCAATTGTTTGGATCTCTTTTGCACTTGGTTCACCAGGAATATTAGTTAGGTAGGACTACGATGCGCCATGTCTTAAATGCATTAAGACGTTCTTGTCTTTTTTCTGTATTTAACCAATTGATTGATCTGAAGCACAAGGAGCATACGTTATCTCACCATCTTTTTGATGTTTTACCTGTTTTTCTGCACCCTTTCACCATTCTTTCTGAACATACCATCACTTTCACCTCTGTTGATTTTTTGTGTGCAGCCGTGCAGTTTTCATGTTTTGTATACTTGTTTTATATTTAGAAAAAGATAACTTATTTTAAAAATAGCACTTCAGCCCGGCGATGCCCGGGTGTTTGGAGGTGTATGTTAAGCAAAAAAAAAAAAAAAAAAAGTGGTAGTAGGAAGGCAGACTCGAACCCGTACCGGAAAGGAGGAAAGAACAGGAAAAAACCCCGACGTTTTTGCTGTTACGATTACCGCCAAACCGGAAGTGACGTAGGTTTAAATTAAGGCTAGACAATCGAAAGGAGAGGTCGACTTTCGAAAATATCGGCGAAAACAGCGACCCCCCTGTAGAAAAGTGTCCAGTTAAAGGTGAAGATATTGATGTATTTAGCCAATTTTTCGATATTTGTCCTCTGAAGGGTCCAGCTTCAAAACGATACTGATCTTGTAAAAATCCGTCGCCTCTGTCAAAAGTTTTAGGTAAACATGCAAAAATACATACATACATTTATATATTGGTAACTAAAAATTTTCAACCCAAACCGATTAAAAGCTTGCCCTATCTCTGAATACCCTTTATGTAAAATTTCCAATGTTTACACCAGAAATTGTTTGAGTAATTTGATAGAGACCGCACAGGTCAAATTTTTTAAACTTTGATCCCTATTATGACCCCTATTATGACCCCTTAAAATTCATTGTTTGGGCTCATATCAAGTTATTAAGTTAGATCCATGTCCAAGGAACCTATATCTAAAATTCCGATAGTTTATATCCAAAATTATCGGAGGAGTTTGGTAGAGTTCTCAAAGGTCAAATCGATGAACTTTGACCCCTTAACAGCCAAATTTCTGGGCGAAAACGGATTGCAAAGAGTTTTTCAAATCTCCATACTCTGTATATCAAATTTAGAGTCTGAAGAATAAAAATTGGCAGAGTTATTGCGTAGAGAAATGTGCACAGACAGACAGACAGACAAACAGAAAGACACACACACACACGCAAAAATTTTCACTTTTATAGATATATAGATCATCCGTTAACTTCACTCTACGCATTGTTCTCATTAGGTTTATTTTGAAGGATAATGAAGGTTCCCAGGGTTTTGTCCGTCCATTTTACACGCCCATAAAATTGTAGTACTGTTTGCAATACTTACGCATTTATCTCAGTATTTATATATTGCTAATTTCAGCTTTAATACAATATGATATACAATGTGAACTAGTCTCTTCGAATTGAATGGAAAGATTAATAGTAAAATGATCGAGCATAGTAAATGGTTCAACGGCTAGTACAGGTTACTATGTAAAGGAGGTCAGTATTACTCGGGGTTACCTCACTTACGCTTAGTCTAAACCTTGTAATACTGATGTTTGGCAAGACGTACGATATATTTACACTTTGATATTACTCGACTGAGGATTGAACCCTAGTATCCAGGCTCTAACTATTATGCCAAGTTGGTCTCTTGAGTTGGAAGCCATATTTAGTTTCAGAACAGTTTCCAATGGTTAGCTGTCCTATACAAGTCCCGGAGATGACTGGTTCTCAGTAGACAGTTAATTTGTACAGGTTCCTGACTTTATAATTTTTTAGCCACAGAGTAAAAGATTCTTCCCGGTTTGACACGAAGAAAACATATGAAGGTGACTAAAGAGAAGGTTTAAGCTTTATGTAGCAATTCTGGTTTCATTTTGGTTGGTAGCAGAACGTGAATTAATTTGATTCGTCAGTTCCTAGCAGCAGTGTTTATAAATAGAAGCTCCCAACTGTGAGGGACCATACTCCATTAACATTGAGTTGAAACCATGTTTAGTTTCAGGACAGTTTCATATATACCGACTTTAAATATTAGATGATTAAAGCGGATCTAAGTGATCATTTACTCGTGTTAAATTAAACGTATACAATCGATCGATCATCTTCACACAATTAAACATCATCTAAGTGTAAGCTCTAATTCCACACGATAATGTACATTATGTGTGTTTACTTAAGCATTTAGTGCACGACTTTGTTGCGCGTTTAAAGTGTTTAATTGTATCTCAGAATTATTACCCAAGCTAGAAACGGATTAACTTGCTGGTCCATTACCTATATAAATCTAAAAGACGATTGGCTGTCTGTTTGTATGTATGTATGATATTAACCGATGAATTTGTCTACAACAATCCATCTACAGCAACTCGTCTACAGCAATTTGTGTACAGTTATATATATATATATATGTATATATATATATCTTCTTGCTAATGGTAATAATGTCACACACACACACACACACACACATATATATATATATATATGTGTGTGTGTGTTAGTTTTGACAATACTACTATATTTCAGGGTTTAATAAAATAATCGATAGGGAATTATCTCTATAATGATAAATATGTAATATGCATGAATTAAAATATCATATTTAAGCGTATCTAACGACCGGAAAACGCCGAGTGACTTGCTAGTAGATGTATAAATGTTCTAACGCAGGATGAGTCATATATATCTGTTGATTAACTAAATGTTCAAGTTCGATATTTCCAGAGCTTTGCTGACAGTGACAGAAGAAACCTGAAGAGGACAGGAACAGTGTGTAACATGAGAACTGGCCTGATGAATAATACAGTCCGAAACATTTAGATAATGTCAATTATGAGTCCACCTCATTTCAGAAATCGCGTCAAACACATTTAGATTATTGTCTGGATTCGGTATTTACAGCGATTGAACAAAATTGGAAGCGTATTGATGAGCGTGGGAGTAATGATAAATATGAATGACAAATACATACCGATCTCTCTCTCTCTCTCTCTCTCTCTCTCTCTCTATATATATATATATATATATATATATATATATATATATATACTAGCAACAGTACCCGTCGTTGACTGGGTTCAAAAACAGCCTACAGAAAATGGACTCTGATATATTAAAGTATGATAGGTTATGAAAAGGAATGGTTGTAAAGAGATAGCTTCGAATTTGGAGGTATCGAAACAAAAGCAAAATATGATGAAAGTAAAAATAAAATAGATAAACCCCATAATTTATTATACCATACCTGTTCACACTGAAACACTTATCACAATATTCTTTGGATCTATATAAAACAACTTTGTTAAACTTTGTGATATATTTCCATTCTATGGAGGTCAGGCGCGAACGAACACCCCATAATTTTATTATACCATATTTCTTCAAACTGAAACACAATTATCAAAGTATACTTACGCAGATAGATATGAAAAGTCTTTATTAAAGTGTGTGCCTATTTCCATTCTATGGGGGCCAGGCGCGAACGCATACCCCATAATTTTATTATACCATACCTTTTAAAGTTAAAACATACTTATCAAAGTATTCTTTTGTACATCTATATCAAAAACACTTGTAAACATTTTTTTTTAATTTTTTATTTCCATACTTTGTGGACCAGGCGCGAACTCAGACCCCACAATTTTAATGAACAACCGTTCTGACAGATCAAACATACCCATTCCTGTGTCTCGATACATCTTCTATCATTATAAGTAATCAGTTTTTTAAAATAGTCAACCATATAGGAGCCTATTCGTGACCAGACGCACACACACATACACACACATATATTCAGCTTTATATTATAATATATATATATATATATATATATATATATCAATTCTTTAAACTTACTTTGAATAACCTCTTGTCAACTGATGGTGTCAATCGGCGGACTTAAGATAATGTAGATAATGTGATTCTATAGGAAACTTCCAAAATCTTCCTCTAAAATTTATACTTCGACGAAAATTGAACACTTTCTTCAGAAACTTTCATCTTTATTATTGACCAGAGCTGCTCAATTGGGTTTATATCTGAGGAACAAGGTGGGCATGTCATCAAATTTTCTCCACTAATGCCTAATGACTTCAGGTAGGATGTCGTATCCTTGGCTGAGTGGGATGGTGCCTTGTCGTGCATAAAAATCAATTTGCGGTGATGCGC
The DNA here is from genome assembly GCF_053919585.1 of Euprymna scolopes. Taxonomy (NCBI): domain Eukaryota; kingdom Metazoa; phylum Mollusca; class Cephalopoda; order Sepiida; family Sepiolidae; genus Euprymna; species Euprymna scolopes. The sequence goes on from NC_136497.1 coordinate 67,024,647, forward strand.
CAATGAAATATCATTAAGCCATGGTGACAAATGCTCATTAAAAAAAAATACAAGATTGGCTTGTCAGTTTGAAACCTTCTGGCGCTTGAAATTGTCAAATTAGTTCATAGCAGATTATCCCAGCCCAAAACATAACACCTCCACCTCCCTGTTTACGTCGGAATCGATGAAGGATAGGGAATCCAAGAGGACTTAAAACTTTGGCCCACCCGTTTAGTCCACCAAGTGTTGCTCTGGCTTTATCGGTTAAAAGACAATTTTCAAAACTGGTTTTCATGTATTTCTCAGTCCAAGCCAAATGTTTTTCCTTATAAGTTTGGTTTAAAGCAGGTATTCTATGGGCTTAATACTTCTTGCAATTTTGTTTAAGACATTGCAGCGTGCCTTTCTGGACAAGGAAAGTATTCCAGTCTTGTCAAATATAGCAGCACTGTTGCTGCCCGGCTGCTTGATAAGCTGATGGTGAATTTTTCTTATACTATGAGCGGAAACTGACTGTCTTGTGTTTTTGTCCTTTCTTGGTTTGATGTTTGGATTTTGAACGAATGAAGGCAATGTTCCTCGCTCTTTTCCAAGCTCCTTGGCTAGATCTACGAGAGATAAACCTCCTGCAAGACCTTCCATTACACGTCCCTTTCCACTAGCTATCAATTGGCCCTTCTAGGCATTTTGGGAGACCTGCGATAAAGTGATACACACTTAAATTTATCAGAAAATAGAAAAAATAGCATAACTTTCAAAATATTTGTTCAAATTTCACACAAATCAAGGATAGAAGGCACCTCTTTCAGTCTACGAAATTTCACCTCTATGCGTTTTATAGCAATTTCAAAATTAAAAACATATGGACCTGCAATGAAGCGATATACAAACTTTATATACTAGCAGGTCGACCAGCGTTGCCCTCTAGTTGATATCTTAATTCTTGTACATAACGTATTTATTATTATAGAGACAATTCTGGACATAATATATAGTAGTTAAATCAAAACTAAAACATTACTATAAAACGGAAAATTATAAAAGACGGACTAGCTTACAGCATGAAGAAGAGGTTGCGTATTGAGAGAATATATGCAATACGCTTAAAACACATTTACAAAATCGTCGACAAAACATTACTTTCTTTGCAAAATATCCCGTATGTCAAATGAATTCAGGCTAAATTTCACGCGCACAAAACATAATAATAGTTATTATATAATATAAAACAAAAATATAAATATGATAACGATTGCAAATAATCAAAAATAAAAATAGCAATAATAATAATTTAACAAAAAAATAAATGCAAAATAAAACATGATAAACACAAGAGTCAGTTACATAAAAATATGTAAAATATTAACCATCCACTCGAACCCTTAAATGAAATAAATAACACACAAAAATATACAAAATCAACACAAGATAATTACGTGACAATATGAATTTAAAAAAATGAAAGTTACCTTCGCTTTGCCATACATAAATCAAGTTTAAGCATCTATGGATTATGACATTTAAAATGCCACGGAAATTAAATATAATAAAAAATAAAAAGTTAAATGATATCCAATGGCATTGATGGCAATAAAATAATAATAAATCCAGAAATAAAAAAAAATGGCAAATAAATAAGAATTAATAATGTTAACATGCACAAATATATAGACAGAAAAGTCATGTGCAAGACTGAAACCGCATGTGTGTATTAAGAAAATAAACAAAGCACGAATTTGATTCCAAATTCGTTTGTTGAGCCATCTGAGGATCGCAAAGACTGTAACATGATTATTACATAGTAAACATCTGTGATTCGTTAAGTATTATATATATATATATATATATATATATATATACACTTCATTTAATCATATAATATACGAAGATATAATTTTATGCATAAATTTTCAGTATTTTCTTGAACAGTTCTCAATACATAGGTAGAGCTAGGTAGTAAGTTATGAAAATATATATATAACAATTAAGCTACAGGGAATATTCTTCGTTTCGATCTCGTGAGAATTCGTCAGGCGCTAGACAAAACGCGGAATATTCTGTGTAACTTAATTGCCATATATATTTTCATAACCAACTATATATATATATATATATATATATATATATATTATGTTGACAAGAATGTTCTTTCAGAATTTTTAATTTTGATTTCAAATGATGCATTTTCAAGTAAGTTTTCGTTTTAATACTTTTACTTTATATATTATTTAAAGAGTGTTTATGGCTCTATCTAATCGTTTAAATTACAACCTTTTTCAAACAATTATGTTTTCTTTTCAGGACGTTCAATACAACATAATTTTTCTTATATCATTCCAAGCTAGGCCGAAAAGTTACTGAAACAGCTCGCAATATCAACAAAGCATTTGGCCCAGGAACAACAACTGAACGCACAGCACAATCGTAGTTTAAGAATTTTGTGGCGGCGTCGAGAGTCTTGAAGATGATGAGCTTAGTAGTTGGCCATCGGATGTTAACAACAATTAATTAAGAACCTTAGTCGAAGCCAATCTACGCATAACTGTTCTATAAGTTACTTTTGAAATAGATATACAACGCATAAGAGAGATTGGAAGGACAAAAATCTTGATAAATGGATGTCTCACGAATTGGACGACAACAAAAAGAAACTGATAGGTGCCATGTTCTCTTCTCATACGCAACAAGAACGATCCATTTCTCGACTGAGTTGTGATATGAAAAGTACGTTCTTTACGACAACCGGCTCAGCTCAGTGGTTGGACGCCAACCAAGCTCTACAACAAATAAGGTCATGTGACTGTTTAGTGGTCTACTACTAGTCTCGTCCATTGCAGATTTTTTGAATGCAGATGAACTCATTACGGTGGCGAAGTACTGTAAACAAATGGATGAAATGCATCAGAAACTTCGACAACAACACCCAGCATTAAACAACAGAAAAGGCCCAATTCTCCACCTTAAAAATTCCCGACCGCACGTTGCAAAACCGACCCCGCAGAAGTTGAACGAGTTGAGCTACAAAACCCATCCTCATCCACTATACTCTCCAGACCTCTTACCTACCGAGTACCACTTTTCCAAGCATCTGAACAACTTCCTACGTGAGAAATGCACCAAATACTTAAGCGATATCAAGAACGCTTCCGCCATTATATTGCCACGAGAATGTAAGATTTTTACGTTACTAGCATAAATGCACTTGTTGATAAAAGTGTTGATTCTGATGGTGCATATTTCGATCAATAAATTAGTATTTGAGCCAAGATGTGTTCATCTGAATTTAAAAATTAAAAACTGCAAGAACTTTCTTGTCAACCTGATACATATATATATATATATATATATATATATATATATATATATATATATATATATACAAACATATATGTGTTCATATATATATATATATATACACATATATATATACACGACTACTTCATTTAATCACATAAATTAATATACGAAAGTATAAATTTATGCGCAAACTTCAAGTATTTACTTCAACAGTGCTCAATATGTAGGTAGAGCTAGGTAGTAAGTTATAAAATATATATGGCAATTAAACTACACAGAATATTCCGCGTTTCATCCACGCTAGGATAAGCCTGGCGAATTGTGTTGCTATAAGATTGTTGTTAGGTTTACATCTAAACAATGGGCGGTCAACGGGGTGTTTTATAGTATGAACCTACTGTACAAGAGGGATTTAGGAATTTTCATGTCACTCATTCTGACTATTTGCCCAGCGCAACGTAGCTTAGCCGGTATGCGGATGTCTTAACTCCACTGATTTTATGCTCAGCAAAAAGATCAACATTGTATTTCAGAATATGTGTACATACTGTGTGAAGATAATGGTTATGAATATTACTTAAACGTGCACTATAGGAAGTCCAAGTCACGGCACCGTACAAAGGGTTGGGAACAACACTCTCATACACCCTAATTTTATGGTTAGTTTTTTTTTTATTATTGTAAGAATCATTTGAGATGAGTCATTTGTGTATTAATTTATTCTTCGCTCCGAGGCCCGTCGCGTAGTAGATAGAGGCGTTGAATATCTACAGTTACAGGTAAACATTGTCTGAAGATAGCCGTTTCAATCATACCCAACGTAGGTCATATGATTAGTTGGCTAAAAACGTCGTGGCGCGACAACAACTATGGAAGGAAGTAATTACTGAGGATACAATTAAGGAGACTTAGCATTCCTATCCCATCGCGGTTAACCACCTGACGAAGGCCAAAGAAATGGTTCCGAAACATCGTGAAACAACAACAACTATGAAGATAAGGATAACAATCCGCAAATAATAAAAAAAACCCAGTTTTCAATTTAATACCTACTTCACCCCACAGTCGGTGTCCGAGTTTAACAAAAGCTGTTGTGCGTTAGCTAACCGATTAAAAATTTCTTCATCAAACTTAGCTTCCGGGGATTTTTGCGACCCAAATATGTAAAAAATTTAAAATATTTTAATTTCTTCCCGTCATGTTGTCCGCAAATGAATGAGCTGATGGAGTTTATTCCACAACATTGATTTGTTACGGGTTGGGGAATGCTGATGAACTACTTCAGTTTTCATATTGTCTGCACCGAGTTCAAGCACTGTACTGGCTTAAGAAAATCTACTGACGAGTTCTTCTGTTTCAGCATAAGATGTTGTGTTTAGAGCAGCATCGTCTGCAAATAGCACATCTTGTATTATTAAAATTCTAAACAATGCTTTTGCCTTAAAGCGTTGATGATCAAACAAACCGCCACTTGTACGAAATTAGAATTTAACACCACCATCCAAATCAATATATACACGCTAAAACATAACGGAAGGTACAGAACAAAAAGAACTTGTGCACTATTTGAGACATTAAATAGACCGGAAGCATCCCCGTTTGAGATCACAAAGTCCTTCATACATGTGCAGGATTATGCGATGTCACTCAGCTTCTTCAAGTTCTGCTGCCTTGTCAGATCATCAGGTATTCTTTTTTGTCTTACCGTAGCCTAGACTTTACCTTTACATTTTTTGTATGTTTGCTGTTTTCCAAGTGATTGCTTGTCTCTGATACATGTTTTATGCGTGCCGTGAATTTGTGTAATGAAATCTTTGCCTCCAGCATTGTTGTCATCGAACCAGTTCTAGTGTTTATAAATTGGGTACAAAAAAAATCTCCAACGATGTGATGTTTAACACATCTCTTCTGGATTCTCACAAAGAGTGCACGCTCTCGGAAATTAAAACAAAATCAAGTGAGGAATCGATCCTATGGCAGAGTGCATTGCCTTTATTAAGGATCCCAATGGCAATGCATTAATACGCTTTGCTATTGTGTTTTTCTATAGCTGAATTCTCTTCAAACAGAATAATACGCTAGTTCGAAAGAAGCGTATGGTCAGACAGAAAAATGTGGCATGAAAAGTTCGTTATGAAGAGTCTTTTTTTATCTTGTCGTCATGGGATAACATGATCTATCATGTGTCAATACTTTGACCGTGGATCCATGATGTTTTACGTCGGTTTGCTTCCTGAAAAAAAGATATTTGTGCCTATAAGATCAAGCTTTTTATAGACTAAAAGGGGCCCTAAAGGATTTGAATTTATCCGGCCAGCACCTTGATGAGCAAATACACCAATCAAATGACGTGATCAGCACAAATACAATCATTAAAATAATCCAGCAAGATAGTTTTCTTATATATATATATATATATATATATATATATATATATATATATGTGTGTGTGTGTGTGTGTGTGTGTATGTGTGTGTGTGTTTGCCAACGTAATTTTTCGTATATATATATATATATATATATATATATAATTTTTAAAATATAATTATCCACTGACATGTTTTTCATTGTCCACGACTAATCAGAGTGGCTGAATCTAGCCACTCTGATGAGTCGTGGACGAAACACGTATCAGTGGATAATTATATTTTAAAAATGATATATATGTCGCTCCCCATTAAAAGTGGGTACCAGATTGGGCAATAGGAAAATTATTCCCAGCAAGCATTTAGGTAAAAATGCACTTGCGTATAAATACTTCAATTCATTCAAGAAAGTATCGCTAACAAAAACAAATAAAAACATATATATATATATATATATATATATATATATATATATATATATATATATATATTAGGTATAATCACGCTGGCACCACAGATATCTGTGTCTCGTTAAATTATTAATGTTAAGCAAATATGAACCTTGCCAGTACCAAATGGGTGACCATTTGGGAATACTATGCATTGGGACGTAAAAATTTCCAGGCTTCTATCTGGTGACGCGTCTAAAAACGCTGGGAGGTATGCACCCTTAGTTTTGTTAAGCCATGCATCTAGTAGAAGGAAAACTTCGATGTAAAATCTAAGCTCTACTGTCTGTTCTGATCAAGCAATTGCATAGATTGTGATTAGTAGTCGTTGCAAATAATGGGTATTGTTCTACTCGGAACCTTCAAAACTATAAACAAAGCATCCACAGATTTTGGAAAGTTTAGTTCTTGCGTTTCTTTATACGTTGAAATCGATGGGAGAATACATAGATAAAATTATACCTATATCTATCTATACTCCTATAATATTCTTTCTGTGTGTATTGATATTCATATTAAAAACCTTTTTTTTTCTATTTATTTAAAAAGAAAATATAAGTTTGTTATATATGGGTCGTGGAATTGCATTCACAACCAAAATATCTAGCAAATTTGCATATTCTTTAAAACATTCATATTAATTAATTCTCTATTAGTTTTTTTTTTTTTTCGGTTTTCTTATGGGATGATCATCTTTAGTTGATTATTACGTGTAATTATATTAATGCAGATATTCTACATGATTTATGCTTGCGTAATATTTGCGTAAAAAGGTTATAGTTTATCTTTTTCTATATACGAGGGCGTGCAATAAGTAATGCCCCTGTCCCACTCCCAGTTGTCTGATCTAGCTGAAATTTTGCATGTGTAATGATTTATATCTATACAAGTTAGGTGGCAAATTACATCTCTGAACTAATTGTGGTTTCTGTTTTATAGGTGTGTGAACTGAGTCAGGTGGGAAATGGAGCCTGTTGAATGTTGAGCAGTGATCCGGTTTTTGTATTTGAAAGGACGCACACCACAGGAGACTTTTGATGAAATGAAAGAAACTTATGGTGATAATGCCCCATCATATGACCTTGTAAAACGCTAGCATTGTGAATTCAAACATGGCCGGAAGTCTGTGGAAACAGTTCCCAGACATGGTCGCCCCCCCCTCTGCCTTTGATGAGGCATCTGTCCGTCAAGTTGAGGCTGCCATTTTGGAAGATCGGCACATTACTATTCGCCAAATAGTCCAAGATGTCAAGATTAGTACAAGGTCTGTGGAAACTATCATTTATGACCATTTGCATATGCATAAGGTATCTGCCAGATGGATTCCCAGGTTGCTCACACCATTCCAGAAGCGAGAACGCGTCGAGTGCTCGAGGATGATTTGGAGATGTGCCAAAAAGATGAGTCAAAGTTTTTAAAAAGACTGGTTACACAGGATGAAATCTGGGTCCATCACTATGATCCAAAGCCCAAAGCCCAGTTAATGCAGTGGAAGCACTTGGACTCACCACATCCAAAGAAGGCAAGAGTGCAGCCCTCGCTGGCAAGGTCATGCTCACAGTCTTCTGGAACCAGGACGGAGTAGTGATGACAGATTTCCTGGTAACAGGTACTACAATTACAGGAGCTTATTATGCTTCACTTTTGAGGAAATTAAGGGAAGCTATGAAAATCAAGAGGCAGGGCAAGGTCAGCAAAGGTGCCCTCCTCCTGCAGGACAACTCTCCGGTCCACAACTCGCCAGATCAGAAGCACGGGCGTGTGGTTATGAAATCCTTCCCCATCCTCCTTACTCTCCTGACCTTGCACCCTCTGACTTTAACCTCTTCCCAGCTATGAATTTGTTTTTGAAAGGAAAGCGTTTCCCAGATGATAAAACCTTGATTTCTGAAGTCACGTCGTAGTTGGAGGACCAACCTGGGGTGTTCTACAAAAACGGTTTCCAGAGCTGCATCAAACGATGAGAGAAATGCATAACTCTGGGTGGTTTCTATGTAGAGAAAGACTAATAACTGTGCCAAGTTTCGTTGCTCTACTGCTATGGGACGTGGGCCAGGGGCATTACTTATTGCACGCCCCTCGTATATTTATGTATGCGTATATATTTGCTTTTTAAAAATCGCCTAACAAACTCCTCTGTCAGTTTTTGGTCTACAGACATGAAACTTAATATATAGGGTATTCGAAACCAGGTGAAAATTTATATTTGAGTGTTATCCGAGGAAAATCGGTGCAAAAATGCGTAAATTAAAGAAATAAATTAGCATGGTGAAGGTCGAATGATAGCATTACGAATATGCATGCGTAACGTAATAGCTATTGATTCATGTTTTACGTTTTAGCCTTGCAGCAAACATAGACCAGGTACTGAGGTAAAAGGAAAAAATAAAAGCTAACGTTTTGGTTTCGATTTTCGGTGGTGGTGCACGGGTAATTTTATTTAGCATTTTAAATCATTGCTATATATTGGGTCCAATATAATAATATTTACGAAATCTGCATTAATCAAAGTATCCTACTTAAACGTATTTTACGACCGGACAATACCGGGCGGCCTGCTAATATATATATATATATATATATATATATATATATATATATATATATATATATAGTCATCAAAATACAGTAGTGTTTCGCTGTTTCACAGCTCATCAGTGCGGCTAGACAGGCAACTACCTCGAGCCAGGACTGAAACCCGAAAGTCTGTACGACAGTCAAGGCTCCTAACGATTATGATATCGGCGTCTGCTGAGCGAGTCTTGAGTTTAACGATGGTTTGACATCGTCCGAAATACCTAAGCTCGATTTGTTTACACAAAGAGCATCGCTTTATACGCTAATGGTAATTCGTGTATCACTTCTCAATATGCTCAAATCAAGATGAGGAGCATTATAGTCATCCACATATAGTACTGTTTCGCTGTTTCAAAGATGCGTGTGTGTGTAAGTGTGTGTATGTGTGCTGTGTGTGTGAGTTAGTGGGTGTGTAAGTGTGTGTGTGAGTTAGTGGTTGTGCGCGCGCGTGTGTGTGTGTAAATCTTTTATATGAATAATACGAATTAGAAAAATTAACTTCATATTGATTTTCAAAAAAATGGAAGTTTCTTTATATATATATGTTTGATACCAGATTGACGCAATTGCGCAGTAACGTTTTAATATACTATTAGTCACCCTATATATTTTCCGATAACATTTTAAATACATGGTAAAAAAAAAAACAACTAAGCTTTGATAACATCATCCTTTCACATACATATCGGGAAGCCCATTGGTCAGAGTGTTCAGAAATTTGTCTCACAATTGCATATAGCATATTTCAGAGATATAGCACATACCTATAGCACATACGCCAACAATGAAGAATGCACGATTACAAGACGCATACTGAATTATACAGATAATAAAATATATCTCTTTTTAATTCAGTACGCGAATTGTAATCGTTCATACTCCAATGCTGGCGTATGTGCTATAGGTTCACCATCGTTAAAATATGGTATATGCATTTTGAGCGACGAACCTATGAACACTCCGACTAGAGGGGGGTGCTTCTTGAGATATGTGTGAAAAGATGGTGTCAGCAAACTCTATGGGACTTCCTTAATTTGAATGTCTATTTAAAATATCGGAAGATTTCGAAAACGAAAAAAAAAAAAAGCCTACTCATGCAAAACACACACACACACAAAATAAAATAATTGCCTTTAGAAAAAGTACGACAGAAAATTCTGAGAAGTAGAGAATAATATTTTAGGGGATGTAAAAACATAAAGGATTTCTTTTTACAAGGAAGTCATCACTTATCAAGGCCCGAAGTCTGCTCGAGGATGAGAGTTAATGAATTTAAAGTGGTAGTGTAGTAATCGTTAATAATGTAAGTTCGGTAGAATTGGATTATTTAAGGAGACGAGTCAACAAGAACATGTTAAATTAGACTTGAACGCTACCATGATGTAGTCGGCTGTGAAGCAAGCCAATGGAACAGTGTTCCACAGGCGGGCAGTTCAAGGAAAGGAACTGTGTTTGTGGAATCTGCGTTTAGATTTAGGCACAGATAGAAAGAAGAGGAAACTAGATAGTGGTTGTAGCTAGTCGAGTCTGTTTAATGACTTGTGTGATGACTGCAAAGTCACAAAAACAATTAAGATCCTGTCAATTGCCTGGTTGCACAGGGACATGCAGATCACTCATGCGTTAATTATTAAAGTGTTTTCAAACATTAATGGAAGAAACAACATTTGCATATATAATGTTCAAAGACAAAACGAGATGACCTAAAATCAAGTAGTAAATGTAGTAGCGATAATAGAGAGTGCAGAGATAGGGAAGATTGACAAGAAAGCCAAATTGCGTATCCCCAAGAGAAATAGCGGTCAGCGTAGTAGCGAACCAAATAGTAGAAAGAGACGGGCGCAAATTGTCCCGATTTTTTATTTCAAGGCCAGGGTCGATGAGGCGGGTACAAAAGACTCCCTCGCTATTACACATAGACACTGCTACTGCCACAGTTAGGCACCGCTTTTGCTTCTCGCTCGTACAACCATGGCGACTATCAATATATCCACTGCTTGTTTTGCTCTTGTAGTTGTTCGCGTCTGCAGCATACGCTTTTCTAGGCGTATTGATGTCTCCACAAACATCCACTATCGTCATCTCGGCTTCTATAAAGCTTCGCTCCACATCAGTTTAAAGGTCTGCGCGTATACAGCACACTTCAGCTATGGTCAATCTACGTTTGGCGCATACGCAAACAGTGATGCCGTGCACGATTACAACAACCCGCGCAACCACAGTGGTAAAAAAGAAAAGCAAAAACATGCCTGTCTATCAAAAACAATAAAAATCTAAACTGATTTCAGAAAAGGAAAAAGTGCAGTATAAATTAAAGTAACTTATTGTGGAAAACATTTTGCTGAAATCAATCCTAATCTAAACCCTCGTAATTGTTTTCATCGATTTTATTGCTTGGAATTAATCACTTCATCACTTCTTATATATATATATATATATATATATATATATATATATATATATATATATATATATATATATATAGGTGATAATCCGACGTTATTCTGGATGGAATAATGATCAACGAATGCTCCACACTCCAATATTTTATCGAACTCGGCGAAATTACCCATTTTCAATCAAATCGATTGGAAACCTGCTCTAGTTGATGCACCGGGAAGAAGCTGACATGACAGGGGCACGCTTGAAATGAATGTTTCTTTTTAGAGCACAGTTGAAGTACGATATTTGAATTTTGCATTTCAATCTTTAATTCAATCTTTAATTCATAAAAAAAAATACTACAGTACACTGTAGACTACAATGTATTTTAAACTAAGTGACTGCGGGAAGACATCTGAAGCTTCTTCCCGGTGCACCGAGATGGGTTTCCAACTAGATCAAACAGTCAATCGATTTGATTAAAGAATCGACGATTTCACCGGGTTCTATGACAATAAAAATATGGGAGTGTGAAACATTCGTTGATCATCAGTCAATCCCGGACAACGTCAATTCTCCCTGATAGTATATTAATAATAATAAAAAGATGAATATTCGACATTATGATTTAAAAAACAGAAGCAAAAACATAAATGCTCGACATTTCGCCTCTTTCTTGAGCTTTTTCAAGAGCAAAACATGATGTGGATGGACCAATTTAAATTTTTTCCCCCACTTTTTAAAAAACCCAGGCACGGGCGTAATGTTTAACATTTAAGTTTTTCGCCTCAAGTGTAAATCATATAACATAGACACACACACGCGCGTGCGTGCTCGCACACACACACACATATATATATATACATATATATATATATATAGAGAGAGAGAGAAAGAAAAGAGAAAAAGATAAATAGAAATATATATATTTATATATATATGCACACACATACACACACACACACACACACACACACACACACACACATATATATATATATATATATCGTTGTTTTGGTATTCACTTTATCAGTCTTTATTATATGAGAAGAGCTAAGTAATAGTATAGCAAATGAACTACACAAAATGCTTGTGTTATATCCACGACGAAATTTATGACAAATAATCTTTGGAAACAGAATCACCACTTACAACAAATTTTCAGTAACTTCGAGTTGCATTGGATATTTTAACAGATTCTGAAAGAGTTTTAGACGCTTATTTCAAATCTAAAATTAACTTTTCTCTACAAGCTCTAGTTTTTTATGCAATTTGAGGTTAATGATATATATATATATATATATATATATATATATATATATATATATATATATATATATATATATAGTACAGTCATAAATCCTTCAAATATCTGTGCAACAGAGATTTCGTAGAATAGAATGATATAATAATAAGATTCAATTAAACAAAAGAATTGTGGCTGACATTGCAATTTTCTATAATAACGAAAAATAAAAAATGTAAATAAACATTTAAAATAGCATAAAATCTGTAGCTTGCCGGCAAAAGCTGATTTCAGATTTGAAATCTGCACACTGAAATTGAATATAAGATCGTCTTTTTCTAAAGCGACAAAATGAGTGTTTCCCGATGTTATCACGGTCTTAATGACACTCGATGATTATCAGTGTGTGAGGAGACAAAACCGTGTATATTGCTATTATTTAAACTGGCAAGAGTTTGATTAAGGGAACGTTTCAACAAAAAATTGTTTGTATTGGATTTTAAAACAGGTATGTTGTAGTCGGTGTGGAATCAGTAACGCAGTGTTGTGTTCCACAAGCAGGCACTTTTAGTTACCAGATTGTAAGTAATTGTAGCTAGTTTTTTAGTGTGTGTAACTGTTTTATAGAGGAGGTATCCATAGATTAGAGCTCAGTCGAGCTCCTGCTATGAAAATAACGATAGATCAAAGAAATTTAAACAAAATCACTTCTGTATAAAAAAAATCATTGTAGGAAAGAGAATAGAAAATATCCAACCAGATTTTAAAATCAGTGTTCTGCTTTTTATCAAGACACCACCACAGATGTGGCAATGGTGCTCCATCTTGGGATGTATTGACTATTATACACGTAGAGAATTTCGTTACGAGTGATATACTTTATTGAGCGGTAGAATGAGCTAATCAGTTTTTTAACGGGCTTAGTAACGGATTTGCTGTAAGTCTTCAATTTCAAGTGTGCTATGAAATCATTCTCAGACGCTTATCAAAGCGAGTTATTCATTTCGATGGGATAAAAGTTGGAGGGGAAAAGGGATAAGTTTTGTTTTAGGTGCATTAAGAGTAATCGACCATCTTTTTCCCCCATTGTACGATGTGCTCCAGATCAAAAGAGGCAGAATCAGAATGATGTTGATCATTAATGTTTTTCAAAGTCTTACAATAGTGTCATTAGCGTAAATGTCGACGAATGATCTTAGAATGTGATTAGAACGGTCATTGATAAAGATCATAAAAAGGGTTTGGCCCGGAATAGCTCCTTTATGCACGCCAACTTTTTATACTATGTGCTTCAGAGTTCTATCCATCAACGACTACAGTTATACAGAGAGAAAAACAAATTGTTGAGAGGACATTCCCAAATATCCTATAACAGGCAAGCTTGTGATATAAACGTTTATACAAAAACCTTTTAAAGGGCTTTTTATCAGTTAAGAGCCATTGCTCTTTCTTTTTTCTCCGTTCTCTTTCTCCTTCTCACTATCTCTCTCTTTGTTTTTCTCTTTCTCTGTGTTTCTCACTCTCTTTCTTTCTCTCTCTTTCTTACTTTCTTATTCTCTCTCTTTCTTTATAGATATATATATATATGTGTGTGTTTGTGTGTGTGTGCGTGTGTGTGTGCGTGTATTTAATGATTGAAATTATCTTTAAATCATTTTTTCAAATAAAGAGCAGACATAAAACATTTTCATATGTCTTTGATATGTTAATAGCCATTGCTCTTACTTTCTCTTTCTTTCTTCTTCTCTCTTTTTTTTTACCGCTCTCTCTCTATATATGTATATGCGTGTGTGTGTGTTTCTGTATATACATTTCATTATTTAAATTATTTTAAATCACTTTTCAAATAAAGAGCAGCCGAAGGGAGAGTATTGTTGTTTACAGCTGTTTCAAAGTATTGTCTATTTTAAATACCTGATCTGCTTCATAAGTGAATTGCATATCCAAATCAACAACAATGTTCAGAAATGTTTGAATTTTAACCGTTTAATATATATATGGTGGAATAAAAAAAAAGCGGCCAAGCCAGAGTAAATAACAACCTCTCAGAACCCTTTCTCATTGTCAATGGCGTATGCGTTCTGGCACCGACTCTGTTCAGCATTTCTTCAGCATGATGCTCAAGCAGGCGACCGAAGATCTTGACGATGACTATGATGTCTACATTCGCTGTTCAACCTCAAAAGGCTGTAATTCCACACAAAGACCTTCGATCAACTGATCCGAGACCTCTTCTTTGCCGACGACGCTGCCCTTGTTGCCCACACCGAAACCGCCTTGCATCGCCTCAAATCCTGCTTTTTTAAAAGGGTGTCAACACTTATGAAGGCCACAATGCCAATTAAGAATAAGTGTTAATGTGTAAAAGTTGGTTACTGGTACAGCAATACAATTTAATTATTTTAAGGGATACGACTCAATAAGAACTTGTTTGTAGACAGCTGGAACGCAGGCCAAAGTTCCGCATACGGGCAGTTCTTGGAAAGAAGCTTTGTTCATGGAATTTGTGTCTAGATTTAGGCGAAGGTAGAGAGTGCGAGAAATTGTTGATAGTGGTTGTAGGTAGACGAGTTCTTGTTATGAAAGTTTTGCTGAAGAGCCGACGATCAATTGAATTTTAGACGAGCATTTATCATGGAAACATTGATAGGGCAGATACAGACTCGAAAGTTTTTTTTTTTCTGTGGAAAAGAGGTCTCAAGGGGAGCAAAAATATATTGCTTACTAGGTTTTTAAAGCAGGATAGAATGCTCCGAGCTTGTGATATCTGGAAACCGGGCCCATTTCACTGTAAGTAATTCAGACGATTGAAATAGCAATTGATTATATTAGCCCCTTGTTTAAACAATAGACGATGGACACCATTCAGACAAAACGTAGAAAAATCTATTTGACTTGATTTTAAAAACAGTCTGAAAAGTATCCGCAAGGATAATGTTTAAAAAATATTTTAAACTTTTTTTTATTTTAGAGTAGGGATGGCTTTCCTATAAGCATTCAACGAAAAATGAGCACTAATTTCTTTATAAGTTAGCGGCAAACTCGTATTTTATTGGATTCTGTTAGATCTAAAACAATAGATACTAAACAAATCTATTTAACCACCTAAATTACAGGAAAATAGGAAAATTACTCGTGAATTTTATATTTATTATTATTTAGTAAACATTTTAATTCCAAACAAATTCTACTAAAATTTAATAGAATTTAAATATAATTTGATATTTTAATTTTCTTTAAAACTTGCACCTATAAAACCTCAGTAGCTATGCATGGGGACTAAACTAATATTACATATTGGTCTTCCGGAGAGCGCCGGTTCACATAAGGTAAGCAAAAGTGGTTGTGGTAGTAAAGTTATTGATTAGAAAATATTTCAATAACAGAAAAAGGAATGTCTGAAAAAATGTTTGAATAGTAAAAAGAATGTATAAGATACATTGTTACAGTTAGGAATTTAGTTTTCATAAACAACGATGTTAATATGTGACAAAGATCAGGTGGCTGGTTATTTGTGCTACGTTGCTGATAATGATGTAGTTCCATAGAGAAGAGTTGGCCAGTTCGTCAGAAAAGAAACCACTAGAGTCAGTTCGAGTCTAGGGTTGGATTTGGCAGTCACGGAAGCATTCGGCGTGAACTCCGAGAGTAAAAGAAGTTGCTACCATGAATGTGTGAAATATAATCAGACTGCCTACTACCACGTTTTTTTTTTTCAATTTGGTTGTCTTGAGTTTTCGGACGATAAAATTGTTTGAATCTTCAAGAGCACGTCCAGAACGATACACCAATGTGTTGCGATTACAAAATGGTATGTTCTATCTTTGTCTGGTCCCAAGCAGACGAAGATGTTTATTCGTCCTGTAAGAAATTGTTTATAAACTGTTATATGTCCTGTGGAAACTGTATCGATATGTTTAATGTATATGTGCAAACAGTCACACACACAGACACACAGACACGTACACACACCTTCGACGAACATTATACACACTAGATAATCACACGTATTAACCCATACATACACTGAAACACTACAGACGATGATAAGCGGACATAAATATTTACATATACGCTCATTAGATAGACCGGTTATCTATAATATAAATCTCACCACTCTGTTTAAATGCATGTATGTATGTCTGTCTGAAACTTTTGACAAAGGCGACAGATTTTCACGAGATCGGTATCGTTTTAAAGTTCAACACTTTGAACGGAAAATATCGAAGAATTGGCTAAAAACCCTCAACTGGGCACTTATCTGCAAGGAGGGGTCGCTTTTTTTCAGGGATATTTTCAAAAGTCATCGCCTCTTTTCGATTGAATAGCTTTAATGTAAACCTTCTTCACTTCCGGTTTGGCAATGGACGTAAAGGGTAAAGACGTTATGTTCACATTTTATTCGTCCTTCCTGTTATGGGTTCGAGCCAGACTGCCTACTACCACGTTTTTTTCAACCCACGACTCCAAACACTCGGGCAACTTTGGGCACCCAAGCTAGTATAACTCTAAAAGCCGTTGTGTAAAGGATCTTTTGTCTTGTAATAATTAAAAACACAATATAAATATTATTCGAAAATAAGTTGAAGCATTTACATAAAATACCATTTTTTTTTCAATTTCCAATAAATTGCTTGTGTAAACATAGCATCTTATCAAACTTTTCTGAAAATAACTTTCCCTATTGTAAAATTCAATAGAGACAGCTAATTGGTTTATTTCAGAAGTTCCAAACGAAAATTACTGCTTAGAAGAATGATATTCATAATATATTATGTGTCAAAAAAGTTTGTTTTAATGCGATATCGCTCATCAAGGCCTAAAGACCACTTGAGGGCAAGGGTTAATGGTTTGTATTGATGTGGGATGAAGACGGTGGTTAAAATTAAGCAGGATCTAATTACTCACACCTCAGTAAGAATCCCTGAACATTGGACCTAAAAGTGAACATGCAATAGTTAGCTTGGCGAAAAGTATTTTATAGAGGACAATTCTTGGAAATAAACGGGTACTTACTATGAAAATAAAGAAAAAGTTGATGACGTAACGTCTCTTCTGTGAGAAAGGGTTTGTACAGAAGGACATACCCACAAAATTTCGAAATCGCGTTTTTTTCTAGTTTGTCAAAGCAGCAGATGACGTTTTGATCGACCTCTTCCAAGATGTGGTGATCGTACACCATCTTATAACTATATATCTTATACAAGTAGAAGATTCGGCGTGCAGCGGTAGAATTATCTATTCGTTTTTCCAGTGATCTTAGCAACAGATTTTCCATTTCAGGTTTGAAGTGGAAATCTGTTCTCGTAGTTTGTCAAAAGAAGAGGATTTATTTCAACTGAAGCAAAACAAGAATTAACATTGTTGATGAACGGAGTGAAGTTTAACTTTGGATGTGTACAAAGGAAACATCTACTTTTGCTCCACGCACGATTCAAGCTTTAAAGAGCTTTTTCTCTTGCTTATTGTTGTGGTGGCACCCACTAATTTACATATGTGGATAATATTACACATAAATAACAAGACTCAGTTAGTCTGGGTGTGTGTTAACCAGAAGCCACCGAAGGCCGAGCCGAGAGCAGATATATCTACCTTTGTTTGTTGAGTCTTCACTTGTATTGCCTTATACGTTATTTGCAAGCATAACAGTTGGCGACGAAGATGAACGTCAAATATAACAGTTTGACGAAGAAATGGAAAGAACTCACTAAAAAAAAAGAGTACAACGCAACGGTTGACCTTTCTAAGGAATACAAGTTTTGACGAAGGAAATAGTCATAAAAACGAATTTCACGCTAAAGAGAAGTTCGACTCAAGTCGGAAAAAAGTAACCTCGATTGATAGTATTGTATTTACTAAAATACTAGTCGGGGGAAAAAGACAAGCCAAAACCGCTAATTGCAGTCTCAAAGGAAAAAAAGAAAAAGAAAAACTCGAATGTGGCAAAAGCGACAATTTATGCCGTTTCTCTTGGAATCCATCTTGAAAAAAAAAAACTGTAAAAGTGAATTTTTGTTTTGTTATAAAACGACAAACAGATTCGTATTACTAAATTACGAAGGGCAAGCGTACAAGAAAGTAACATACGGAAAAAAAGTTCACCAGTGGATTCCCTAATTGCGGTTCTCCGTTAGCAAAACATCAACTAAAGACTTTTTGGTAAACCAAATTTTTCTTTCTCTCTTCGGTATTAAAAAATACCACAGTTAAAATAAGATCAAGGAAAGAATTTTTTTTAAACTGAGGTTGTCAATGGATAACGGATATAAGACAGTAAAACGTCACGTAAGAAAAAAAAACAAAAAAAAGTATTAAATGTAGTCCATACATTTTATGTTTTTCAATTGTGACTCGAGTTGAAAAATCTTTTTTTGTTGTTTTGGAAAGAGTTGTATTTAAGTTCTGCTGTTACTTATTAGGAAGTGCCTGAAACGGAAAAGTCAATTGTATTTGGTGGTTTCAGTAAAAGCCTCAATTTTTTATTGGGTTGGATGAGCTTGACTCGCTAGCGAAGTGATAAAATATTATTCGAGCAGCGATATTATTATTTATTGAAAACAGGAACGCTGAACAATTTTTGTCGTAACACAAGGCAGATTATATTTTAGAATATACTAAAAAAAATGGAAGATTTATCTAGAATGTTATGCAATTTTTGCAGACGCAACAACAGGCACAAGCCGAGCGAGATGAATGAAGAGATGAGAAATTATTGAAATGGCAACTGGAACAAAAAGAAAGGCAGAAGAAATTAGAATTTGAACAAGAAGAAAGGCAGAAGAAATTACAATTTGGACATTAAGAAAGGCAAAATGAACGTTTTGCTAAAACACTGGAATTACTAAAGAACAATCGAGAAAATGTCGACAGTGCTAATTTCTTCCGTACAACTATTTTTAATAGTATGGATACATTTAATTATGTGCCGGGGGAAGAAAAGAATTTTGAAGCATACTATACAAGATACGAAGATGTCTTTCAACTGGACTGCAAAAGTTGGCCAAAATAGCCAGAAAGTGAGCCTCTTACTCAGAAAGTTGGGTGTAGCAGAACACAGTAAATTCGTAGACTATATATTACAAAAAAAAACAAAAAAAACTACGGAATTAGATTTCATGGAAGCTGTAAAATTACTAAAAGAATTATTCAATTCGAATATATCTCTTTTTCATAAGAGATGGTTGTGTATGAATCTAAGGAAGATGGACAACCAAGATTATTTGACATACGCATCAGTTGTCAATAAAAACTGTGATAATTTTAAGCTAGCGGAACTAACAGTAAAATATTTCAAATGCCTAATCTTCGCACAAGGGTTAGTTACCACGAAAAATGCAGAAATATGCAGACGAGTGTTGTCTAAGCTGGAATCTGAGCAAGATTTAACACTTCAGAAATTAGCAGAGGATTGTGAAAGGGCCATTACACTAAAAAAGGATTAAAAAAAGATAGAACAATCCGGAGTGGCATATGTAAGAAAAGTTAGAAAACACACCAATACACACCAACCAAGAACTATACAAATAAAAACAGTAAAAAATGAACTAGATATTCCAAATATAATAATTATAATTATAGTAAAGAATATAACAAATCTCTCCCTAGATATAACTGTAAGAGATGCGCAGAAAGACATTGGGAATCAGATTGCCCTTATAGGAAGAAAAAATGCTACATTTGCAAGAAAGTCGGCACAAAAGCGATTGCTGTAGATATAAAGACTTCACCAGAAAGAGAGTACAGCAAACAAAATCAAATGAAAAATTAGACAAAAATCGGCGAAAATACATAAAAGTGGAAATATTTAAAACACCAATAAAATTACAACTGGATTCAGGATCCGATATTTCTATAATAAACTTGAATATATGGAAAAAGTTAGATAAACCAACCATGATGAAAACAAGTAAATCAGCTCGGACGGTAACTGGTGATGAGATAAAATTTGAAGGAGAAGTTATCCTTCCGATAAAATTAAAAGGGATTACGAAGAAATCAAAAATGTTCGTATTGAAAAATAGCAAAAATCTGTTTGAAATAGATTTGATTGAGAAACTCGGACTGTGGGATAAGCCAATCAACACATTCTGTAAAAAAATAGAATGTACTACTCCAACAACAGGAAATATAAAAGAGGAATTTAAAAAATTATTCCCTGTAGTTTTCATGACTAAATTGGGTCGTTGCAATAAATTTAAGGCCTTGTTTGAACTTAAAGAAAACATCAGCCAAATTTTTAGAAAAAAGCGAAATGTTCCGTTCGCTTGATTGGAAAAGATTAATAAAGAATTAGACAGATTGGAACAGACAGGCATACTATCAAAAATAGAACACAGCGACTGGGCAGCCCCCACCATATATGTAAAGAAAAAGAATGATGAAATCAGAGTGTGCGCAGACTTTTCGACAGGTCTAAACTCCATATTACAAGATTACCATTACCCTCTACCAAGCCCAGAGGAAACATTCACAAAGTTGAATGGTAGTAATATCTTCTCCAAGATAGATTTGAGAGACGCGTATTTACAAATACCGTTCGATGATAATTGCTCAAAAATACTATGCATCAACACGCATAAGGGATTGTAAAAATACAACCGGTTGCCCTTTGGCATCAAAATAGCGCCTGCCATCTTTCAGCAAGCGATGGACACCATGCTAAGTGGTATTGAGTGCGCATGTGCATACCTGGACGACATTGTTATCAGGAGCAAATCCCTAGAAGAACATAAGGAGCATTTAAAACAAGTATTCACTCGAATACAAGAATTCGGGTTTAAAGTAAAAGAAAATAAATGCGACTTTTGTATGAGCGAAATTAAGTGTCTTGGACATATAATAAATAAACATGCGCGATGTCCAGACCCGGAAAGATCTGCGGCAATAAAAAACATGCCAGCACCTATTAACGTAACAACCTTGCAGAGTTTCTTAGGACTCGCAAATTATTTCCAATCTTTTATTGAAGGGATGCATAATTTGCGAGCTTCCTTAAATGAGCTGCTAAAAAAGAACACACCTTGGAACTGGACGCAAGAATGTTAAACGGCTTTTGACAAAATAAAGAGCGCACTAACATCTGAATTATTTCTAACTCACTATGACACAAAATTAAATATAGTCGTAGCAAGTGACGCTAGTTCATACGGCGTAGGAGCATGCATTCAACATATCATTCCTAATGGATCTAGAAAGCCGATAGCTCATGCTTCGAGAACGTTGCTTCCAGCAGAGAAGGCGTATTCACAGATTGAAAAAGAAGAGTTGAGTATAATCTTTGCAGTGACTAAGTTCCGCCGATATTTATATGGTAGACATTTTATACTTGAAACCGACCATAAACCATTAGTCACAATCTACGGATCAAAAAAAGGATTGCCTGTATACACCGCAAATAGATTGCTGCGCTGGGGTACGATCCTACTGAATTACGATTTTCAAATACAACATTTAGCATCGAAAAAGATTTGCCATGCGGATGGACTTTCAAGACTGATACCACAGAAACATAATTTGGAAGAATCAATGATTGCGGCAATTCGAACAAGTGTCGAAGTGAAAAATATGGTAGCAAACATCATTAAAGAACTACCGGTAACATTGTCGGGCATTAAAGGAGAAGCCGATAAAGATGAATACATAAATGATATAAAAGAAAAATATAAATGACAAAAAGGTTCAGGAAATTTTTCCATATATAACGATGCATTATTATACAGCGAGAGAGTAGTAATACCTAAATCGTTGCAGAAGAGGATTTTGAGTGACTTTCACACAGGGCATCCGGGGATAAATCGGATGAAGTCTCTAATGCGAAGCTACGTATACAGGCGTAACATGGACATCGACATAGCTACAACAATAAATAGATGTAAAGGATGCCAGTTAGCGGCAAAATCCCCACCTATAGTACACAAACCTTGGCCGAAAACCGACTAACCATGGTCGAGAATCCACGTGGTCTTCGCTGGTCCAGTAGGAGAAAATTACTACTTAATTGTAGTAGATAGTTACACAAAATGGCCTGAGGTAATGCATTGCAGGAATCCAACAACAAATAAATCAATAGGATTCCTACACGAGTTATTTGCACGATTTTGGTGTACCAGACACATTGGTCACTGACAATGGAACTCAATTCATATCTACAGACTTTAAGGAATTTTGTGACACGTTCCAAGTAAAGCATATCACTACTCCTCCGTACCATTAAAAGTCGAACGGCCTCGCAGAGAGGTTCGTCGACATGTTACAACGAGCATTGAAAAAATCAATTGGGATACCAACGGAAAAAAGCTTTGCAAAAATTTGTGCAAATATATAGGATAACATTGCACCCTAATAACCCGTCAAACATATCACCAGCTGATTTAATGTTTGCCAGAAAGGTGAAATCGGCGTTTGATAAACTATTGTCAAGACAGGCAATTGTCCGAAACACTACACACATGATAAGAAAGAAATATAACTTGGGAGATCGAATATATTTCAAGTGCTACAGGAATAACACCTCTTACTGGAAATGTGGAGTAGTGGATAAACGCATTGGTGATTGTACATACATGATTAAAGGTCCACAAAATATACATAAAATGCACCTGAACCAAATAAAAAAACGCCACATTCAAGATGGTGATTATACAACAGCAGTCGAAGAGGAGGAAACTATGAATATCATATACGAATCCTTTAATTTGGAACCGCCTCAATATACACTTAAGCCCCGAAGATCAGGTAGAAAAAGGAAGTTTAATGAACCATTAATGTTAAATCCGAAGAGAAAAAGATATTAAAATCTGTGTGACTTCAAATCTTGGGAGGAGAGTGTTGTGGTGGCACCCACTCATTTACATATGTGGATAATATTACACATAAATAACAAGACTCGGTTAGTCTGGGTGTGTGTTAACCAGAAACCACCGAAGGCCGAGCCGAGAGCAGATATGTTCTCCAGCCAATACTCTCTTACCTGACAACCATGATGTAAATATACTGTAACTATACTTTTCCTAATACACTTCTTATTGATCTACCTTTGTTTGTTGAGTCTTCACTTGTATTGCCTTATACGTTTTTTGCAAACATAACACTTATACAGTTGAAGAGTAAAACAACATCTTCACTCGTCAGTTACGCTTACGTTTAAAAAAAGTGTTTTTGTTGGTTTGTCACGCCTTAGGATAAAATAGTATTTTCTTTTGTCTGTCACGTTAAAGTTAAAATAGTATTTTCTTTGGTCTGATACGCTTAATTTTAAAATAATATTTTCTGCGGTCTGTAATACTTACGATAAAAATCGTTTTCTTTTGGGTTTGTTACGCTTAAGTTTAAATAGCATTTTCTTTGGTCTGTCGCGTTTAAAGTTAAAGTAGTAGTTTATTTAGTCTGTCACGTTTAATGTTTAAAATGTTATTTTGGAGGTCTGTCACTTTGTGGTTAAAATAACATTTCTATCGCTAAATGCGCAGATTGAACGTGCGCAATTTAAGAATAAAATGAATGGACGCAACTTAAGGGTAGCAATCTTTGTTTAAATGTGTTTATCTTTGAAAACCATCTTAGAATTTACGAGTCAAAAAGAGAGGCCCGTCATTATTAACAGTTTGGGAATAGTAGTTAAAAATAGAGTCGTGACACATTTTATTCTGACAACATAAATTGCCAAACGATTTTCTCGATTTGCCACAAACTGTCAATGTTCCTACTTCATGTTGAATTCTCTAGAGATTAAGAGCTAATTCAAATCTGTCGAATAAACGATGCGAACATTCTGAGAAAATCTTCAATTTGTAAGACATTTATATCCTACTGGCTGTATTTACCAGGTATTGCCGGTCGAGGTCATACAGAAATAAATAAATCAACTGTTGGTTGGTTGGTTGGTTGGTTGGTTGGTTGGTTGTTTTTGTTTTACGACATATCAACCTTTTTCAGGTTATTTAATGCTGAATCTAGTGATTTTGAATTTTAATAGAGTATATTTGTTTTATTTTGTTTTAGTCGGTTTCTATTTAACCCATAGTTGGGACCCTAACAGGTACTACCACTCCGGGTCCGAGTGGACCTGGAATCAATGGCAATTAAAGGATGGCTCCACACTCCCCAAAGCCCGCAAGCTGGGGCCTCACCATCGGATATAGTTTAAGGTCATATCCAGGACCAATTCAACTGTGTCTGTGAGTTTATTCTCTATTGACTTGAAAACGACTAAGATCGATTTTTATGAAATTTCACACATCCCCCTATTATGTGCCTGGTGGTGTTCTTAGAAAGGTTTTGTATTGGAATGTTTTTCTGATAAGTATCAATAAACGATAATTGAAATAATCCGATTAATAAAGGAACAAGCGATCTTGACTAAAGTTAACACAGCCTTACATGATAAGTGCATCTGAGATGTTTTAATACAATACAAGACGAAAGGCTCCACATATAAAATCAACAGTATGTTCTTTGATATGACAGGGGCACGTTCGAAATGAATATTTCTGTTTAGAGCACAATTGAAGTATGATACTTGATTTTTGTATTTTAAACTTTGATTCAAGCCATTGTACATAAAAATAATTTTATTAAACCAACAGTAGGTTCTATACAGTGCAATGTAGACTACAATATATTGTGAACTTAGTCACAGCAAGAGGTATGGGAGCTTCGTCCGGGAGCACTACCATGGCTGCAAAACTAGAGCTCGTAATCAATCGATTTGATTGAAAAATGGGTGATTTCACCGATTTCGATAACCATAAAATTATGAGGGTGTGAAACATTTGTTGCTCATCATTCAATTTCAGGTAACATAGGGTCACCCTGCTAGATTATCTATAAACAAGAAATACACACAGGCATAATTGATCTTGTTTACTAGTTTTATTGATAGGAAGACTCCTCGCCATCTGACACATTAATCTCTACTTATATATAAAAGGCATTTTGTCTGTGCGTGTAAGTTCGTTCCCTATGGACTCCAAAACGGCTGGGCCTATTTTTTTGTGAAATTTCGCACAACTCTACTTTATGTGTCTGGGAGTGTTCTTAGATGAGTTTTCTATCAGAATGCCTCCAATAAATATCGAAAATCCATAATCGAGAAAAAAAAACAATCCAATTAAAGAAGGAACAGTCCGAATTGACCAAAGTTAACACCCATATACAGGCGAATATTACTAGTACATTAGAAAAGTTTTATCACTGCACAAGCAGAAGGGCCCGGTGTATAAAATTAACTATATATTCTTTGATAAGACAGGGGCGCGTTCGAAATGTGAGAATTGTGAGAGCCATTTAAGCTTCCTCCAAGTACACTGCAGTAGTTCCCCGACTAGGGCAAGCAATCAATCTTATATTTTATTAAAAATTGGGCGACTTTGCCGATTTCGATGCCAATAAAATTATTGAGAGTGTAAAACATTCAATGCTGGGCAACGTCGGATCTTGCTACTGCAAATGTGCTTTTGAATGTGTCTAACTCGCAACACTCCTCAACTCATACTGTCATTAACCATCGCAAACCCAAGACTGTCTGCAACTGATTGCTCTTAAATGCCCAATAATCAACACATGCAAATCAAAAGGGGCCGGCCTTTCTCTAATTACCAGCAACCCCGTAATACGCAAGCTATTTAACTTTTTTTCTTACACCTTTACCTATTTTTACAAATACCGATCTTTTCCTTCTTAATAAAAAATAGCATTCTGAATGAAGTCATATTTTTACTATTTTGAGCGCTTTAGGCCGGGGTATTTGCATTTTCAAATACCTAAAAGAATCATACACGTATTTAATAAAAAAAATCACATTAATTAAATACCGAAAAGAAACTAACCCTATGCAGATTGAATCGGCTTCTTTCAAAGGAGAACATTTTACGGGCGTATGAAATTCGCAGTCGCATGTATATACCCGTTAGGGGAGATGACGACTTAAGGTCATTGCAGTTCTTGCAGAGAAGTGTCGACGTATACTCCTACATACAGATGCTGGTATGGCCAAAAGTTCACCCATCTGGTACTGACCAGGCTAATGTTGCTTAAATTTGGAACCTTCATGAGACCCGAATTGCCAACATGATTATGACGTCTGGTATATGAATAGGATTATTATAATTGAGTTTAACGTTATTGCACAATTTCTGATTATTACAGTTCTCCGGTGAAAATGGATGCAAATCGCTCGGACAAATGAAAATAAAGCTATTGGAATATATTTTTTTTAATTTATTTAATCGAAAAACAAAATCAAGCAAAGAACTCGTCGAAGAAAATCGTCGAAGAGAGAGAGAGAGAGAGAGAGAGAGAGAGAGAGAGAGAGAGAGAGAGAGAGAGAGAGTTTGTTCCATCTTGACTTCAAAACAAAGTCGACATCTAGCGCATATTTAATGACACGACTAACTGGTCTGAAAAAAGTCGGAGTAAATCTAAAAGACGTTTAATATCATGACTTACTGTTTTTCTCTAGTTATATTAACAATGAAGTAGTTGAAGCATGCTGTTGTCTTGAATGTTATTTACGATTGTGATCTGCAAAAAATAACGGACGAGTAACAATAAAATTGTAGGGGGCCGTTTTATGATTCACCAAAGTATTAATAGGTTATGTCTGTATATTATTATTAGCAGAGATGCTCGACGTTGTTCGGGATTGAATAAGGATCAACAAATGTTTCACCCTCCCATACTTTTAGTGTCTTCAAAATCGGTGAAATCGACCATTTTTAATCAAATCGATTGATTGCCTGCTCTATTTACCCCTCCCCCGAGTAGTGTACCTGGGGGAAGCTTCACATGCCTCCATGTAGTGACGTAGTCCACAATACATTATAGTTTACATTTCACTGCTGAGAATCTACTGTTGATTAAAAAAAAATTATCTGTAAATAATGGTGTTACTTGAAGTGGTAAAACAAAAGTCAAGTATCATAATTCAGTTGTGTTCTGAACAGAAACATTCATTTCAAACGCGCCCCTGTCTTATAAATAAATCTACAGTTGATTTTATAGGCTGGGCATTTCTGGTTGTTCTGTGATAAAACTTCTCAAATGCATTTCTATTGTATAAAAAATATTAACTTTGGTCAAGGTCGGACTTTTTTCTTTAATCGAATTTTTTCGATTATCGATACTTATTAATCGTGTTGTGATATAAAACCTAGGTAAAAACACTCCCAAACACATCGAGTACTTTTGTGTGAAATTTTTTAAAAATTAGCGTAGTTGCTTCCGAGTCCATAGGGAAAGAACACACACACAAAGTCCCTTTTATATAATAGTAGAGATGCTGTAAAATACAGACTGGAATGGGTAGCATACTGGAAAATAACGTTCATACATAATCTTAAATAGTTTTTTTTACATAGGCATCACCACTTATCAAGGCCCAGGGGCCACTCGAGAATAAGGGTTAAAGAGTGTACAGTAGTCAATTGGACAATATAGTAATTGTTAGTAATAGAAATTCAGTAAATTTTTTAACTTAAGAGGAACAGATTATCAAGAACTTATTCACATTGGACTTGAAGGCAACCATATTGTAGTCAGCTGGAAAGCAGGAAAACGGAAGACAGTTCCACAGGTGTGCACTTCTAAGAAAGAAGCTTTGTTCATAGAATCTACGTTTAGATTTAGGCGCAGATAAAGAGTGGGGGTATTATTGATAGTTTTTTCAGCTAGACGAGTGTTTCTTGTGAATGTTTGACAAGACCCTATATTGGAGCCCAGACGAGCACTTGTCATGAAAATAAGGATAAAGCAAAGACAAAATCGCTATATCTCTACTGACGTTGCTTGTTTTTATAAAAGTAAAATTTAAAAGATAGATGAACGATCAGCGAAACGTTATTTTCCTATGCGATAGAGAGAGGCAGAGAGAGAAAGAGGGAGAGAGAGAGAGAGAGAGAAGGAGATATTCCTACATCAGCTACATTCGCCGGCTACTTTAGAGTATGAGAGGGATAGTGGGTGCAGGAGAAAGAGAAAGAAAGAAAGAAAGAATGTGTCTTTATGTGTGTATAAGAGAGAGAGAGAGAGAGAGAGAGAGAGAGAGAGAGAGAGAGAGAGAGAGAGAGAGAGAGAGAGAAAGACAAAGAGAAAGAGGGATGCACAGAAATTGCGTAGTTTCGTAACATCAGCTGGTATCCTTCTCGGAGCCTTGACCTTTAAACTTTTCAACTGAAGCACGACCTAAATCATGTAACAAAACTTTTAGATTTAAAGTTGGTGGCTCTAAACTAATATCTATATAATAAAGCACAGCATCCGAGTGTCCCTCCGTCTGTACACGAATATGTTCTTATATGGTTTACTATTATATTAACCTTACTACATAAAATAGTAGAGAAGGTATCAAGGAGCAAACATGGGTATGATATAATCACCTCCACCAACGGGTGCCGGGTTCTAGGGGAAAAACTGTGTACGCTAACACCGTTTCACGGAGAGCTACCAAATTTGACAGGATAACTCACTATGGGGAGGAGATGGTTTTGACGGGTTACACCGCTCACTCCCATCAACGGGGTTGGGGTCTCAAGGGGGAAGTCACATTACTGGAAACCCTGTGCGCGCTCACACCGTTTGATTTACATTCGTAGAGTTACAAAATATGACAGGACAACCCACCATGGCGTAGAGGGGAAGGTTCTGACAGGTTACACCGCTCACCTCCACCACTGCGGAGGGGTCACAGGTCCCAGGTATGCATGCCCACATCGTTCGATCTAGAGCAACCAACTTGCCATGATAACACCACCATCGCTCACTCACACCAACGGAGGTCAATTATAATGAGAAACTCTGATTAGTGTTCATACGTTTGGGTCAATAAATATTCCCACTACTGCCCCCTCATGTTTAGTGAAAGGAGGATTGCTTTGGCTTTGATACCCGAAAAGTTTGAAGGTATCTCTTTACACCTACTTACCCTTTTCATAACGTTTTATGCTTTCATAAACCAGAGTCCGTTTTTAAAGACTCTTTTTTTAACCCAGTCAACGAGGGGTAATCCTGCTAGTATTTATATAAAAATGGAATATGATTAATGAAAAATAGTGCAATTTGAATATAAAAAAATACTTATATATTAATAAGTATTTGTCTACAAGTAAATAGATTAGTTCAACATTACAAAAGACAAAAATCCTTTTGAAATTAAAAAGAAAGAAACAAACAGCAAATCTCCATCGAGTGTTTCTTCTATTTTCAGAATTTTGGAGATGAAGATAAATAGTTTGTATTATTTGCATTATTTGGACTACTGTTTTTCACTTGAATAATATACGTTACGACTGATGCATCCTTTGGGTAAGTCATGTCGAACTCGGGAATCTGTATGGAATTTCGAACAGCACTTCATTTAATCCAGGAAGGTGGATTCTTCTTGTTCCGCCAGACATTTAATCATTTTTATGATATTCTTAATATCGTCTGTAGGCACGATTGCATCATCAACTTCCAAAAAAACTGTCACTTAGAAGTGATTAACTGAGTGCTTTATCCGCTGCGCCAAGATGCACCTGAAGAAGG
Organism: Euprymna scolopes; assembly: GCF_053919585.1. Lineage (NCBI taxonomy): Eukaryota > Metazoa > Mollusca > Cephalopoda > Sepiida > Sepiolidae > Euprymna > Euprymna scolopes. The sequence continues at coordinate 67,054,466 of NC_136497.1, forward strand.
TTGATAGTTACTTGAGCCGTAACAGCGAACACGCGAACAGTAGTCTGAATAATCGAAATAACACGATGTATTTTCTATCATCTTCGTTCCAACTGCGTTGAGTTTGGCCGTTTTATAGATTCTTCTTCTCTGTTCTTGAATATAAAATGACCATAATAAAACGATGTTTATGTTCGTAAGTGCATGTACCAAATTTAGCAGTCGCTTGGGAGTTAAAATTGACAGGAAACGAAACAATTTCACTTATAGATTGGCTCCATTTTTTGTTTCCGATGGAAAAGAAGGGGTAACACACACACACACACACACACACACACACACACACACATATATATATATATATATATATATATATATAAACACTTTTCACTTCAGTCCAATTACCTATTCTATGATTTCATATTTTAAATGTAGACGCCTAAAATAGCATTTTACGTTTTAAGACCGCTTATGGCGGCAGCAAGAGTAATGGGAAAATAAATTTAGCGTGAAATATCTAACGTGAGTAGTAGTAGTAGTAGTAGTAGTAGTAGTAGTAGTAGTAGTCGTCACTAACCAGACTTCCACTGGATAAGTTCGAAGAGTACTGGGACCTTATGAAGACTTATTACCACCCAACTTCGAGTGGAGATAAATTATCATTGCTAGTAAGAAGTCAATGGCAAGCGGCTGTTACGATAACGGAAACTCAGTTGCAAAAGTTATCGAAACAGGTGGAGAGTATTTGGAAATCTGGGAAGACTTATTGTCATCCGGACACTAGGAACACCATCAATTGTTGCCAGTGAGTAATCTCATGTGAGGACCTGTATTAGAACTCATTGTCAGTACAACTAATAATAATAATAATAATAATAATAATAATAATAATTTCTATAAGGTCTCTAACCCCACCCCTATCTCTCCACTACCACACCACTGCCCCACCCACCAAAAAAGAGTGATACTTAATAGCCAAGTAGAGTCAAGGATGAGAGAAAGACTGAGGGGAGAGCGCTGACCAAACCTCTGTTGGATAAGTGCAAAGAGAACTGGGAGCTTGGGAAGACATATTACCACTTAAATTCCAGTGAAAACCAATAGCCGGTGTCAACGAGAAATCAATAGGGGCGGCTGTTGCGATAATGCAAATTTATTTGCAAATGTTATCGGAAAAGGTGGAGAGTACTGGAAATCTGGGGAGACCTGTTGTCACTCAGCTTCTAGGGAACACCACAGGTTGTTTTCAAGGAGAGGTCTTTGATGCCCTGTGTGAAAGTTCCTTGTGAGCCAATAATAATAATAATAACTAGCGGGGCCTGTGGAAATTCCACAGCAGATTCTTTCATATGTAATATATTACTGTTGGACATTCTGTTCAGCATGAATGAAGACACCATCATATTATTTTAGCTCTTTTGTTAAAACTGTATAATAATAACTTTGATATATTGTCTAGGCCGATTATTTCATTACAGACACACTAAGCAATAAATTCACATTTCATCATTTTTCATAATTCTTGGATATGTTACTAATGTCGACAATTATTTTTCATAATTTTGACCCACATTATGCCCCCCTTACTAAAATAATATCTGATATATTTCCTTGGCTGATTATTTCATTACAAACACACCAACCAATTAACTCACATCATTTTCCATAATTTAAACCCACATAAGCGCACCTCCTTTATAAAATAATAACTTTGATATATGGTCTGGGATTGATATTCCATGACGAACACACCAATCAATTAACTCACATTCTATCATTTTTCATTATTCTTGGACATATTACTAATTTCGACAATCATGTTTCATAATTTTTTACCCACATAATCGCCCAACCTTGCGAAAATTATAATTTTGATATATTGCCTAGGCTGATTGTTTCATTACAAAAACACCAATCAATAAACACACATTTCATTATTTTTCATATTTCTTGGATAGGTTACTATTTTCAACAATCCTTTTTCATAATTTTGACCCACACTATCCCTCCTTCTTACAAAAAATAATAACTAGATATATTTTCTAGGCTGATTATTTCATTACAAAACACTTATCCATTAACTCTTAATTCATCAGTTTTCATAATTCTTGGATATGTTACTAATTTCGACATTTTTAATAATTTTAACCCACATTATCCTCCTCTCTTTACTAAATTAATAATTTGGATAAATTGTCTTGGCTTATTATTTCATTACAAACACACGAATCAATTAACTCTTATTTCATCATTTTTCATAATTCTTGGATATGTTACTAATTTCGGCAATCATTTTTCACAATGTTTGCTCAACATTATCGCCCCCCCTTACTAAAATAATAACTTATATATGTTGTCTTGGCTTATAATTTCACAAATACACCCATCAATTAACTCACATTTCATCTTTTTTATAATTCTTGAATATGTTACTAATTTTTACGATATCGTCTTCCTTACTAAACGATGAACTTTGATATATTTCCTGGACTGATAATTTCATTACAAACACATAGATCAATTCCGGGTATTTTCAGGGTATATATGTTTCACGTATCTTATCCTATCTCGAGTGACGCCTCGTATTCTGCTAGTATATATATTTCACGTATCTCACTCGATCCCGGGTGACGCTGAGTATTCTGCTATTATATCTTTTCCACCTATCTAATTCAATCCTGGGTGACGTTGGGTATCTTGCTAGTGTATATTTGCATTTATCTCACCCAATTCCAGGATGTACTTCATTTTCGCCACCCCACTGTTAAAAATATACATGAAATAATGCAATGTTTAATGCGTAAACTGTTTCAGACATTTCCGGGATTGACTTCTTATCTGTTAAAATATACATTAAATAAAGTAATGTCTAAAACGTAAACGGTTGCAGCCATATCCGGGACCTAGTTCATACCCCTACCTCACTGTTAAAAATATACGTGAAATAAAGTAATGTTTAAAGTGCTAACGGTTTCAGTCATTTCTGGGACAGATTTCATATCCCCACCCCACGTTAAAAATATACTTGAAATAAAGTAATGTTTAAATCATAAACTGTTTTAGCAGCTTTTCGAAATTAATACATAAAAACATTAACACGGATAGAGATTAGGCAACCATTACTTCAACATGAATTTCTGAGTGTAGTATCAGTCTCAACTTTCTAGTGACTTTAATCTCTCCCTTCTTAAGAAGAGTTTTTGCAATTACTGCCACGAGGACATTAAGGATGAAAATATGAACTCAGGATTATTTGATATATTTACGTGATTTTTGGAATATTACAAATAAGTCCCTAGCGTGCACTGATCCATTTCCCTGATTTTTGGAATCAGCAGTACATCCATGTTTTTTTTGGAACGTTGCATCTTATGTCATCATAAATATATTATATGCATTTTTTTAACAGAAGATAATGACGTCATCACCGAAAGTAAACACGTTAGACTATCATCCCCCCTACTCGAAAAGAAGGAAATTATGCCTGGGATCTTATTAAACCCTCACCAAATCCATTAACTCATATTTAGTATAATCTATATATTAATACGATAGCTTGTGTTTTCTTAAATCTCAACCAATGAAATTTGCCGAAAAACGTGACACAAAAGAACACACACGCTATCGTATTAATATATAGATAACTAGCAGGGGTGCCCGGCGTTGCTCGGGTGTTTGGAGGTGTATGCTGTGCAAAAAAAGCAAAAAAAAAAACAAAAAAAATGGTTAATTTTTTAAAACTTTGACCCCTATTATGACCCCTTCAAATTTATTGTTTCGGGCTCAAATCACTTTATTAAGTTTGATCCAGGTTCAAGGAACCTATATCTAAAATTTCAAGTGTCTAGACCCAAAATTGTCGGAGAAGTTTGGTAGAGTTCTTAAAGGTCAAATCGTTGAAATTTGACCCCTTAACAGCCAAATTTCTGGCTGACACCCGTCACATCGATTTTCCCAAATCTCAGTACCCGGTATTTCAAATTTCGAGTCTATAGACTAAAAATTGACAGAGTTATTGCGTAGGGAAATGTACACAGACAGACAGACACACAGACACACAGACAGACAGACAGACAGACAGACACGTTTACTTTAATAGATATATAGATAATATTAATAATAATAATAATAATAATAATAATAATAATAATAATAATAATAATAATAATAATAACCGAAAAACTTTGGAAAAAAGAATGGGAGAGATTGGAATCAAAGGGATGGCTGATAAGATATAACAGATAACAATAATGAAAACTGCAGAAATATTACCGAAAACCCTCGAGTGTAGAAACATGCATTAACTACAGACACAAACTTTACACACAGAAACAGCTACAGATGTAAAACGCAAAGGAATATAAAATGGAATCATGAAAACTGAAACTGAATAATTGTAAGATACGCCCCCCACCCTTTTTGTGCGTGTCACTATAAACTCGCAGCACACCAAATAAGTGTTAAGTGTCAAGGAGAATGGAAAGACCGAAGAGAGAAAACACTAGTCATACCTCCGCTGGTTGAGTGCAAAGAGGACTGGGACCTTAGGGAGACTTATTGGCACCTAAATTCCAGTGAAAACCAATGGTCGCTGCCAACGAGAAATCAATGGCAAGCAGCTGTTACGATAACTCAAAATCTTTTACAAAGATTATAGGAAGAGGTGGAGAGTACTGGAAATCTGGGGTGAGGTGTTATCACCCAGCCTCCAGAGAACAGCGCAAGTAGTCCTCAAAGAGCAATCTTTGATGATGGCCTGTGTGACTACTCATGGTGATTAAATAATAATGAAGCAAGAAAAGAAGAAAGGAAGAAATAGAACAACAACAACAACAACAACAACAACAACAGTTCTTTCGTTAAGAGTCGCGCTTATTTGTTTAATAAGCCATTCGACGGAAGTGACGTAAAACAAGGTTAAGATGACCAGCAGGTATAAAATGTAACTTTGTTTTAAGCAAATATAAAAATAGAAGCGTTGGTAATTTTTTACTTTGTTTCCATCTTTACATTTTCTTTTAAAATGGCAACTTTTGGAGGTTTTCGAATATGCTGAAAACGACTATCGCATGTACATTTTCCGTAGATAAATAGTTTTCTGGATATTAAGCAATGTAACCCCTTATGTTAAAAATTGTAGGCGTAAGCGCGCATATTTTTACCATAATTAATATACTTACTATTCCATAGCTTGTCATAACATATGCTGACTCAACGGGTCACTTTTAGTTTAGTAGATTATAAAAACGGAGAGAACTTTTATTGCAGCCTGATATTTTAAATGCCTTTCGTAATATTTGCGTTAATGTTATCCGTAATATTTACATAAACGGCCAAAAACCTAACAACGAACCACTATAACAATGCTAAAATTAATCGATATACAACCTGGTCGTCATTATTATCATATCGTGCTAGCATGGAAACCCGGCGTTGCCTGGGTTGACATGAAGTTCCATTTGAAACACGTCTTCTATACTAATCATTTTCATCATGGGTAACATGGATACCTCCACAACAATTTAAAAAATAAAAGAACGGATAAAAACATGTAAATGTAATCGCCCCCAAAAAGAAGTATTCAATACCCTCTCCACCAGATATTTCGGCAGAAGGGATCACTGTCCTAAGAAAACTCACAATTTTTTAACCTAAAAAATAACGTTTATAAACATCAATGCATGCATTTATTTTTTATTTTAGTAAATGTGTAGTTTAGCGGCGTAAATTATTTGCCAGACAAACAAGATATAAAAATTATTTATTTTTAATAAAACACATTATTAAACCTAAAGGCTGAAATAAAACCAGAAAAAAATTTTCATTTTTAATTATTTATATTTATTATTCGAGTCCGCTATATTGCTTTTAAAATTTGTCCTTTCTAAGATTTGGCAGATTGACCTTTTAAGCTCTTTTATGAACTATGTTTTTGGCCGCCATATTTTTTTTTGTAATGAAAGAGCGTAAAAAGGCCAAATTTGACCTTAAAAAAGCCAATCTGCCAAACCTAAAAAAAGGGCATATTTTAAACGTGTAAGGCGTGCATATTTAGTCTAATAAAAAATAATAAAAAAAAACATAAGATTTTTTTGTTTGTTTTATTTCAGCCTTAGGCTTATAAAAATATATAGTTTTATATTTTTTTTTGTCTGTCAAATAATTTACGCCGCTAAACTACACATTTACCTTTATTTTTTGTAAGGGCGTTTTTTTTCCTGGCTTTTGTTTTTGTAAATAAAGGAAATTTAGATGCGCTTTTTAGGGGGGGGAGGGCTTTTCGATTTGCTTTTTTATTTGTCGTTTTATATTTCTAATGTAATCCCCCCCACTCCAAAAAATTGAATTTGTCGTATTTTGGGGTTTGTTTTGTTTATTAAATTGTTAGGTGAAAGTAGAGAATAGTCTCATATAAAAATAATTCAATTTATCGTTATTTTATGTTTCCAATGTTATTCCCCACCCCAATTTTTCCCTCCCCCTCAATCGCCAAACTTTTTTAAAAAATGCTAGAGGTGACATATCTCGTTGAGCGCTGTATTACGAGGTAAAAATTTACCGATTTCTGTATTACCGTAAGCAATAAAATAAAACAAACAAATGAAATCTTTTCAGTTTTTTTCGTAAGTGTTTTTTTTTATATTAAAAAAAAAACATTAAAGCCAAACATTTTTTTCTATCTGCAAGGAATTATTTTTTCAGCTAGAAATTAATGAAATTGCCAAATGATATTTGGAAAACGTTTGTTTTTTATGGATAGCACCTAGGGGCAAATAATTCTAAAAAAAAGTTTTTAAAAAAGTCGCTTAAATTAAATATATTATCAATATAATTGTTGTTTAAAATTCATTAAAAAAAATAATTTTAAATAGAATTCTTAAAATAATTCTCTCGCTAAAAACATTAACTAAGATACCGCTATTTAGTAAAATCAAGTTTTCTTAATGTCATATGCAAATAAGGTGATCTCTTAATTGTATATTTTCCAGGTATCATACTATATATAAAAATAAATGCAAGATTAAAGTAAGACACATTTTGTATATATTAATCAAATTGTGAACAAACAAACAAACATACAGGAATACGAATTCATATATATAGATGAATTCAAAGATTCTGTTGTTGGCATTGGTTTCTACGATATTTCTCTCTAGTCAGAATTTGTTTTAAAAAGACATCGGTGGTTATAGGATGGGCCACAGGAAGGTTGCCAACATCCTATTTAAGTGATTTTTGTGAAACAAACTGGATTCGAACTTGAGACACCCAGATCAACAGTCTGTGTCGTTAATCATCAAACTATCGTCACCTCTCTTACGGACTGGTAAATACTTAGGACCATTCAAAAATACCAGATTATTTGATTTTTAGCCTGTTAAAAAAAAAAAAAAACAATGAATGAGTGCTCTATGTAAAATTATTCGTTGAATATGAGCACGATTTGTTTTTAAACTATTTGACTAATAATCGTAGAAATAATTTGTTTCTTTTTGTTGTCGTTTTTTTTTTTTTTTGCAATTAATTTAGGACGACGATATTAAACGCACAATTTTAATGAAATCATCTCAACCCAAATGGCTTCTCCATCCATCATAAAACTTGATTAAAATCAATAAAGCAATGCATATATGACAGTGCGATTGATTTAATGTCAACAGAAGTATCTCCGTGGCTTCAATATAAAATTCTCATTCGCTGATGCAAAAAAAGTGCCAGACAAGAAAAACACTAACTTAATGCGATGACGTCATTATTATATTTTTTTCCAAATATTCTCTCGGGGAGGTTTCTTTACTGCTTGCTTTCTAACATTTTAAAACGCCCACTGTTTTATATCTCCTTGGTAAAAACCATGAGGATATTTACTCGTATCATGGGATAAAATCTGTCCTCTAACGTGATTTCCATGAAAGGTACTCAACCGAGCTCTAATCTTTGGTGCATCCTTGTCAGCAATTGATAGCAAAAACCCATTTTTCTACCACAGCGTAAAATATTTTCTTCCTGCTTTCGTGTGTCTTGCGCCAGACGGAATTTCTACGTACACAATTTTTTCGCGAATTGTTCTCGTCTGTGAAACAGATTACCATGGGATTACTTCATTGCAGAGCATCACAGTGTTACCTTCATATATATAGTTCACGTTATTCTTGTCATAAGGCGTCTCTATAAAATATTACACTAGATCCATTTCATTAATTAATGTCAATTCTCTCATAATGTTCTTTTTCTTTTAAAGATAATGGTTCCATGTCAATAAATCGTTATGCTCTAGTGGATCCTGGTTTTGATAAGTGGTTACTTCTTAATAAAAGTGAACTTTACAAATTCAATCTTCGTTGGATAAAAGAATCATATGCAAACTACCTTTTCATTTTTTAAATATTGTATGTTCACTCAATCCAGTCAAAGACATTAAGTATAATTATGAATGCAAATAGTGTAGTGCATAATGTTTCTTTTTCACTATCTCATATATATATATATATATATATATATATATATATATATATATATATATATATAGTCTAAGGCAGCTTTGATTTAAAAAAATGCAAAAATAAGAATTAAGAATGCAGTTTAGATTTTCGGAAGGACAATAAATATTAATTTTAACCTATCGCAGACTAAGCACCTACATAATCCGATTTCTAAAAAGTTAATAATGACCAAAGACAATTCATTTATATATGGATGAAAAAAATAAGCCTTAACTAAAATTGTTAAATAGAAATAGACTAACCAAGCCGATTTAGCAAAAGTCTTCAATTTTAAAACAGAATTTAAGGATGAAAAAAGAAAAGCTTAACTAAAATTTTGTAAATAGAAAACGGGGATCATCAGCTTCTTACCATGAAGCTGTTTCGGAGATTTAAAAACATGACAGCTGTTAAATACATGGCTCTCCAATGGATAATGCCACTTTCCCAATAAAAAAAAATGTAAAATAATACGGTTACTATTTTTACTAATATATGAAAAAATAGATAAATAAAATATAATAATATAAAAAGATAAACTATTAATAAGTAAGTTTCAGATAACAATATCCGTTCTTATATATATATATATATATATATATATATATATATATATATATATATATATATATATATACACGATGGCAGCAAATTCGTTCTCGAATATTTCCATTACTTAATATGGGAAGACAGCTCATCGGTGAGCCGCACGAAAGTGGAGTCTTAGTCCGGTCTAAACTCAGGCATTTTTTGACATGAGCGTCACTAGCAGCACGTGCAGAGTTACTAGCAGCACGTATATATAAACCGCCAACGTCTTGCAAGTCTGCCCGCAGTTGACACAAGCTAGTTCTGGCAACATAGGGACTGAATTTACCAGTAAAGACTTTGAATTTCTATTAAGTAACCATCGTATTAAACACGAGAAATTTGCGCCGTATTCCTCCTTCCAAAATGGCACCGGTGAAAGGGTGTTGCGAACCCTTTTTGAGATGGCAAGATGTCTACTTATCGAATCGAAATTAGTGCATAGTCTATGGACGTACGCTTTAATGGCAGCAGCATATATCAGAAATAGATCGTTCAATAGACGATTAGGCAAAACACCGTATTGAAAAAGAGAGGTCCCTTTCTCTCGAAATTAATCAAAGTTCCATACCACCCACGGACTTTACATACACCGGACATACCAGCAACTTGGTTATAAATAATTATGCATTGAGGTGAGGAAAAATAGACGAATAAAGGCTAGACACTCCTCTACTCAAACACACCCGTATACATTTGTTTGTTTTTCTTTCTTTACTTTCATAATTCTGGTCTTTCCCCGCATTGTCTTTGGCTTTAAAAAAAGATTCTATATATTTCTTTACCAACAATGCTTCAAGCTAACTACTACCTACTCTTATATATATATATATATATATATATATACTAGCAAAAGTACCAATTGTTGGTGACCTTTCTCATATATATATATATATATATATATATATATATATATATATATACTAGCAAAAGTACCTGTCGTTGTTGGTTTCAAAAACAGCCTACAGAAAATGGACTCTGATTTATGAAAGCATGATAGGTTATGAAAAGGAAGGGTTGTAAAGAGATAGCTTCGAATTTGGGGTATCAAAACCAAAGCAAAATATGATGAAAGTAAAAATAAAATAGATAAACCCCATAATTTATTATACCATACCTGTTCACACTGAAACACTTATCACAATATTCTGTGGATCTATATTAAAAAAAAACTTGTTAAACTTTGTGACATATTTCCATTCTATGGAGGTCAGGTGCGAACGAACACCCCATAATTTTATTATATCATATTTCTTCAAACTGAAACATAATTATCAAAGTATATTTACGCAGATAGATACGAAAAGTCTTTATTAAAGTTTGTGCCTATTTCCATTCTATGGAAGCCAGGCACAAACGCAGACCCCACAATTTTATTATATCATCCCTATTTAAGTTAAAACATAGTTATCAAAGTATTCTTATGTACATCTATATCAAAAACACTTGTAAACTTTTTTTTAAATTTTTGAATTATTTCCATACGTTGTGGACTAGGCGCAATCGCAGACCCCACAATTTTAATGAACCACCGTTCTACCAGATCAAACATACCCATTCCTGTGTCTCGATACCTCTTCTATCATTATATGTAATCAGTTTTTTAAAATATTCAACCATATAGGAGCCTATTCGTGACCAGGGCCAAGAGTGAAAGAAAGAGGAAATCGGTTTTTCAATATTTTTTTATGAATTTTTGTTAATTTTAACAGAAAATTTCTATTTTGCAGATCATTATTATTATAGCATATAATAATAAGTAGAAAAATAAATCCTAAAATGGTAAAACCGCATCTTGGCGAGGATATAAAAAACGAACTGCAGGATAAGGCCAGTCCAAAATGACTTGCAAGCAGAATTTTTATATTTTAAGTAAAGAAAATGTGAAACCATCTCTTTCTGTAGTGAAACGAATTGGCCAAAGGTTGAAGTTGAACGCTTGGTAAAAGGGAAATTCATCATAACTTTTGTTTTACTGAACGTTAATTGAAATTTTTTTCACAATATAACTGAGGAGGTGATCTATAAACTGTAATAATTGTTTGAAATTTAGTTAAAAAATGAGGGAGTATTGAAACTTTAAAGTAGTTCTAAATGATTAAAACTGCCACGTAACCATATATTCACGGTAGTGTTTGACCGATATTGTTGAACTTACCTTTCGGTAGCAATTTAAAAAAGCCAAAACGAAATTACATTTTTATAATATGAGTTTTATTGACAAAAAATGAAGATTTTAATACAATTATTTGATATGTAAGCATTTTTAAAACTATTTTCATTCCAATTTCTTGTCAACGTAAATAAATAAATAAATAAAAACGAGTGACTTATCTTATAGCAACGCTAACTTTATCACTCTAGTTACATCTTTGTCGATATTTTGTTTACTCTGATATTTTGTCACGGTTAGATATAGAAAAAATAACATCGTACATAAATTTTTCTTAAAAAACGAAACATCTAAACTGTTTATTTTTATTTATTTTTATTTTTTTTGGAAACAGAAGACAGCTTCACTTTTGATATAAAACAGAAACCATCTTCTTGCGTTGATATAAAGCACACGGAAATATCGAATTCTTTTTCATCAGCAAATTTAATTTTCTTCTGCTATGCCATTTGCTGGCGCCTTCGGGTGTCGTTTGCTATTTCAAAAACAAAGTTGTCTATATGAGAGAACAGATAATAGAAGCAGAAGAAAAATAAGAAATGAGAAAAGAAGAGGCAGGAGAAGAAAAGCATACGATAAGTGTCGCAATCGCATCGCGTCTGGTTTTTGTTTTGTTATCTATAACTTTGCCACACGTGTTTCACTAACAACACATGGCACAGAGCAGAGCCATTGTAAAATAGTACACAGCAAGCGTTCAAAGTTCATTTTTTAGGAGAGGCAATTGCTTTATCTTCCTAATTAAATATATTAAAAGAACAAGGCACAAAAGAAATAAAATTCTTTTTAACAATAACAACGAAGAATATTTTATTTGTAGCAGAAACTGGCAGGTCTGACTGCGAAAAAGGAAGAAGGAAAAGAAAGTTCTTTTGAGGTCGTCGTCGTCGGTCAGCCAGTACTGTGTCGTCCCCAGTTAATAGCAGTTGTCTCCCGGTGGAGGCCGTCAATGCTAAAGCAAGATGTCCGGTGGACATGGGACGAGAGAGGATAGGTGTTTCTAGGCTGAAGGTCCGGTTCTGAGTGACTGATGTTCCCTCAGGACTTTTTAGGGAGCAGATGAATCAATGCGCCCTGTTAGCTGATAGGTCAGCCTGTAGCCGAAGAACTCAGAGGAAGGAATTGATTCACCAGAGAAAATAGTTCTCTGTGACTGCTACAATTTCTTTATTAAGCTCTGACCATGGACAACATCTTCGTGAATCGTCGGAGCAAGTTATTACGTAATCAAGCGTCACCCTTTTCAGGAGCTCATTTCACTTCCTATGCATAGATATACAAATTTATCAATCACATACCATTTCTGGCCATACACACAAAATGGCTCAGTTTCAATTTTACCTGATAAAGTTAATAAAAACAACGCCTATTTCCAAACTAATGTTTACTTCTATATCGCTACATGTCTTTCAAAAGAACAAATGAATGCTGCATGTCCGTGTTCTTATTAATAATATCTAATTCGACACACTTTGTTGGACATTCATTACCTATTGTGGGGAAAATACGGCATCGAACGGCACATTTTGGAGAACGAAACCGACGGAAAGAGAGGCAGCGGAAGGCAAAGGATAAGGATATTAGATTGGATTGCAGCAACACTAACCATAATTTCATCTACGGCATGAACATGCCACGAAATAGGAAGGAGAAGAATAATTCGATACGAGGGGTAGGTGAACTGGTCATGCTACTTTAATTGTGGGTCTTGCACTGAGTGCATAATATTATAGCGCCCTAGATTGCCTGCCTTCTCTGAAGGATCGAGTAACCACAAAGCCTTAACTCAGACAAGACACTTACACCTAATTGAAACATCAACTATAGCAGTCCATATGACAAGTCGAGTAAGATGATTATTCTTGCTCAGCAACATAGAATTCTCAACCATATAGGAAGAATAAGACGGGCTTTTAAGACGTCCATCAGAGCGGTTCAACTCTTTCTGCTCCATGAAAAAAATTAATTGCTTAGTCACAATTGGGTGCAGATTTTTATGTAGAATCTCGGAAGTTATACAGCTCAATAACAAAAAATTCTACTGTTGTGGAGATAAACCGAAGCACTAAAGACGTTACCTTCAACTAACGGATGAACACTAAAGACCGCTGCGAGGAGATTACTAAGGTACAGACCTCCGTCATAACCACGGCAAAATCCGGCGATCCGTTGGTACCGATCATCAAGGCATGACAAGTTCTTTGCTGGGCATGAAAAGACACCGTCACTCAATCAAGACTGGGCGTAAAAACAGAATTCAATGCTGAATTGAAACTCTTTTATTGTTCACTCTCAGGTAATTATATCTGCGGGATTTTGAGAAGTACCTGAAAGTTTTTTTTTTTTTTTTTTACATTTTCACCCCAAACAAGGCAAATTGCCACTTTGGTATAGGGGGCTACTATCAGGGGCAACAACTACTGGGGTACTATGTAGGGATTTGGGCAGCAAGATGTCGGTTCACGTTACACTTGAACTTCTGCACGTCAGTACTGTTGGGGAAGCAGGGACCTGGAATGGAATTCCAGAGTCTAGCGGTTCTCGGGAAGAAACTATTGGAGTAAAAATATCTTTTACATCTAGGGATCTCTACAGTGTGGGGGTGGGATTTAGCAGCATGTCGGGTTTGTCGAGGGTGCTCACGTCGTGGAGGCACAAGTGATAGCAGTTCGTCAGAGCATTCACCACTACAATACTTGTAGAAAAGGCAGAGGGATGCAACATTTCGTCGATAGGACAGAGGCTGAAGCTTAGATGCCAGTTCAGTGCCTATCAGGTTTGCGACTCTCTGTTGAACCTTGTCAAGGGGCGAGAGACTAGTAGCAGATGCACCAGACCAGATGTGACAGCAATACTCCATACATGGGCGAATGGTGGCCTTATAGAGGTACAGGATACTTTCGGGTGTTAGTAGTTGTCTAGCACGGTAGAGAGAGCCCACCTTTCTTGCAGCGGCCCTGGCAATGGCTTCAATGTAATTGTTCCAACTCATATTTCCTGTGAACGTTAGGCCAAGGAGTTTGAAAGATGTACTCTCAGATAAAGAGTCGTTGGCCATTGCTATAGGTGGTAGAGAGGGTTTCTTGTAATTATAGAATGAAACTAGTTTATTCTTGGCGGCATTGAACGCGACCAACCACTTTTGTCCCCATTCCACCACGGATTGGAGGTCTTCCTCTAGTGTTTCTGCCATTTCTTTAGAAATATGTTCATTCGTCTTCCTGTCGTGCCTGCCATAGAGTGTAGTGTCATCAGCATATATACCCATCTCAGAGGCAATTTTGTCGCGGAGGTCATTTATGAATATCAGGAACAATAGAGGTCCAAGGATAGAACCCTGGGGCACCCCCGCATTTTTATCATATTGTTTAGATGTACGACCGTAGAGGACAACCTGGATTTTTCTCTTATCTAAGAAGGATTTAATTATGTTAAGTATTCTACCAGTGATACCGTATGATCTAATTTTCCTGAGGAGACCCTCATGCCATACCCTGTCAAAAGCCTTAGATATATCTAGAGCTACCGCTCTGCCCTCCCCGGCTTTGTCCAGTGAATGGTATATACGTTCAGAGATTACAGTGAGGATGTCTGCTGTGGAACGGGCTTGTCTAAATCCATATTGTTTGTCAGTCAGAAGTTTAGCATCTGTAGGGTGCTGGACTAGAGCATGATTAATTAATTTCTCAAATATTTTGGCAAAAAGTGGGAGGAGGCTAATGGGGCGATAATTTAATTCTTGAATACTGGTACAACAGAAGCAGTTTTCCAACAGCCCGGAAAGCAAGCTTCATTAAGGCATTTGTTGTAGAGTTTGGAGAGAACTGGAGCTACTTCGGCTGAACACTTTTTTAATAGCACAGCTGGGATTAGATCGGGTCCACATGCTTTTGAAGTGTCAAGGTTTTTTATGATAGCATGCACCTGAGTAAGGGTGATTTTCAGATCGTCTAGCGTGGCATCTGTCCGCATAGGAAAGTCAGGTAGGGGGTGGTTGGAAGGGTCCAGTGTGGAGTTTGAGGCAAACCGACTGGCAAGCATGTTAGCCTTGTCGGTTGCTGAGGAGACAACCTCGTGATTGTTGGTTAGTGGGGGAATTGTTGATTTCCCATTATTTACTACACTGTTGTAGATTTTCCAGAAGTCTCGAGTTCCTAGTTTTTGTGCTTCGATGCGCTTTTTAGTGGTTTCCGTAAATTCTCTCTTAGCTGTCGCTATTTCTTTCTTAACGTTATTTCTATCTTCTATATACTTCAGTCTGTTTGAATTGGACATATCGGTTAAACCTACGGTATGTATGCTGCTTTTGAGCAATGGCAGTTGCGCAAGTCAACGTAAACCATTGGGGAAAGTGGGGCTTACTATAAAATTTCCGCATGGGAACATGCGCTTCGATTGCAGTTTTGAACCAGTCAGTGGTCTCGTTTGCACAAAGTTCAGCAGGGAGAGAAAAAAATATTTCTCCATGGGGCATCTCTGATTAGTTCCCTGATAGCTTCCCAGTCAGCCTTTTTATAATATCTCGTTGTTTTGAGCACTGGCTCTTCAGTTTTGGCTGTAGAGTTTAGGGCGATTTCAACCATTATCACTGCATGATCAGCGTTCCCGAGTGGGCTGTGGGCCTTCGTTATGCAGTCATCGGGAACTGTGGTCAAAAACAGATCTAGAATGATGCGTGTTGTTCTTCCTGATCAGGGAAACGGGTTGGAAACGTAACAATTTGTGATAGGGAGTGAGATATAGTGAAGCTATGAGTTGTGCTACCGGCTGCATCTGTGTAAGTAGAGAATCCAAGCCAGTTTTTGTGGTGGACATTAAAGTCACCAAATACATGTATTTGTGCGCTAGTGTCGAGTTCCATAATTGGCATACAAAGCAGGACTCATTTGCGAAACATCCTTTAAACTATTTATAGCAAAAATACTTTGATTTCCATGGTCCATGGAAAAATCCAAAATTGCATTTCTTGGAGATCCGTTGCCACACACAACCTAAAAGGAGTTAGGCTCTCTTGCATCCGTCCACGATGCGCAAGGAAAACTACCGTTGTAGGTAGCATCTTAGTTTTAGCAAAAATCAAAAAAAAAAAAGATTGTTGGTCGTGTACAAATTAGACCATAGAGCCATGTACTTCGTTTGAGGTGTCGAAGAACAGATACAATTTGAGGTCAGGTCGGTTCCCATCACATACCTGTATACTGACATGTATATCGCTTAATCCAGAGAGGTATTTCGCAAGGAAAGATAAAGATAACTGTAATTCTTAAAAAAAAAACTTTTTCCATCCTACATGTACATGAGCACTCAACGAACAGCCTCTTATCATATCTTTGAGGCTGTCACAATTGAAACAACAGGACTAAGTTACAAAATTTTCATTTTTCAGATGCTTTCTAATCAATGCAATCCCGCATGCTTTGTCAAATCAACGTTAGTCACAACAAGATTGTCAGCATAAAAAAAACTTTCCTCTGCTAAATGATCCCATTGAGATACTCCTTCTCCGAGGTCTTGACCACACGATACGAATATTTTATTTTACAAAGGAGTCACCATTTATCAAGGCCCGGAGGCCACTCAAGGAAGAAAGGTTAATGAGCGTACAGTAGTTAATTTGACAATATTAATAGACAATTTGACAATAGTAATCGTTAGTTGGGGAAATTTGGTAAATTGGATTATTTAAGAGGGCTGCTTATCAAAAACTTGTTCACGTTGGAAAGCAGGAAAACGGAAGAGAGTTCCACAGGCTTGCAGTTCTTAAGGTTTAGGTACAAATAAAGAGTGGGGGATATTATTGATAGTGGTTTAAGCTAGACGAGCGTTTTTCGTGAAAGTTTGACGAGGGTGGGGCAGAGGTTGAAGCTCCGACGAGCACTTGCCATGAAAATAACGATAAAGCAGAGATAGGTTCGCAACGTCTCTTCTGTGAGAAAGAGGTCGCAGGGAAGAGAAGAGGGCATCCCTTACTAGGCTACGAAGTCTATTTGGAACTATGTCAAGGCAGAATAAGTCCTTTCTAGCAGCTCCTTCCCAAGTGTGGGAAAAATACTCTATCCTTGGACGCTTGGACGTACTTGGATCTACTTACAGGTCGAGAATTGCATCAGCAGTGAGATATCTACTGGAACGGTAGATTGATCCCACCATAGCAACTAAGCGTGATCTTAGCCATTTTTTGTCATTGTCATTTTTTGAATCCCCGATGATTAATCGCTAAATCTTTATCGTAATGCTCTCCTCACATCACTGAAAGGAAAGATGTTCACGAAAAATTTGCATAGGTAGAATCGGCCTCCAAGGCAAATATGAGCCGATTATACCTCGAGTGTATTTTTTTCATTCTAGAGTTAAAGAAAAGTGATTACTCTTAAATGGGGTAGTTGTCTGCAAAAAACTAAGGTTTTATGTACGACACAGAAAAGAAACTGGAATCTTAGGAAGATCTTCATTATCTTGTAATTATCAGAGCAACCGGATTCATGAAAAAGAATTTCAAAACTATCTGGCAAATGTACCTTGTGAACCAAGTGTAAGAGAAATACAAACAATTGTACAAAAGAGGCAGAGTATTTAAAAAAAATATTTCCGTTGAAATACACACACAGACGGCAAAAAGAAAGTCCGCACTTGTAATTTTTTTCAAAAACTGAAAATTTAAGCTAAATTTAATGTAACTGTTTAAACAAACTATACGTCATTTGATTGGTGGGCCAATTTTTAGATGTTTTAATTTATTTATTAATGTGTGTTACGAACGGGATCACAGAAAAGAGATCAGATGTTAATTGGCAGAGGGAGCATAGAAAGACTAAGATAACGTATAGGACCAATATACGAGTATATGTTGGATATATGCTGTTTGTGTCATTACATTTTATACTTAAGAGTAGGTGTTTATAATGGAGAACACATATATAGGGAGAGGACAATGTTCTTTGTGTTGGTGATAACAAGACAAAATTACATACCTGAGTTTAAAAGACAAACATACATACTTACGTTTACTATTTACTGCCTGAATACTTTCTTAGAATTACAAATGCCACGTTACAACATCATGAAGATTTCCCTTGACGCCGCTTCTAGCGTCTCGAAGCGATCCTCTCTCTTAGATTCTCTGATTCAAATCACACCAAAGCTTAACTCTGCATTACATTAACTTAATTATGACATCACTCATCACGCTCGCAAACATGTGAATATCGATTCATATAGTTGCCATCTGACTTGGTCCATAGATTTTCAAATTCCTTACAGAATTGTTTTGTTAACGGCAAATCTAACTATAAAAATATTCCTGATTTCGACTCCAATAACAATAACAACCAAGATTTCAACATTCCTAAAATATCATTTACGAAATACAATTTCTGAATTCATAATAATCATCTATTATCATGAATTCATTAATTCATTAATCTCCGATCATTCTTTCCGGTGTTTCCGGTAGCTAACAATATACAATATATATATATATATATATATATATATATATATATATATATATATATATATATATATATATATATATAGGAAATTTATTACTGTGAGTCCAGAATGAGTTTACAAATTGTTTCAACTAGAGGAAAATCCTCAAAGAGAGGAAAAATCCAACTAGCATCATCAGAATTCATAGATGGACTAAGTTATAAAGTCAAATAAAAATGGAAAGATCGTAGATAAAGGGGAGTTAGAAAAGAAGGGGGGTGGGTGGGGAGAGGACGTTGGAGTTTAAAGTAGTAGGAGTGTATTAAAAAAGAGAGGGGTTTATAATTAAATATTAATTATGTGTAAATTCTTATATACGTGTTTTTTAACGGTTTAAACTTAAAAGACGCTACTTTTGTTGATAACGGCATAAGTAACAGTTAATTTAAAGGATCACCATGGCAACAGGTTGGAGAGTTAATGTTAGTGAAGGAACGGGTTGAAAATGGGGTTTAAAGTAATTTAGCCGGGCGGGGAGAGATTGAAAGATATTTATTGTTTATAAAATGGAAAGAAAAAGAAAAGGAAAAATAAGTTAATGAATTATACTTTACAGGTTTATTTTGATAGTGTAATGATATATATAATTAAATATAATATATATATAAATAAATTAGCCGGGCAGGTAGAAATTATACGTTACAGGTTTATTTTAATGAAATAAAATAAAATAGGTGAAAGCTTAAGTAAGTAACTTAAATAATAGAAAAAAACATTTTTAATAAGTAACACACAAATATAAGCACACGCATAAATATGTACAGCAAATGCACATACGTAAATCGGGGAAAAGCACATGCGTGATCACACATACATATATATATATATATAAATATATATATATATATATATATATACATATACATATATACACAAACATACATATACAAACACATATATATATGTACACATACACAGATACGTAAAAATACACGCATATATACATATATAAACATATATGCAAATACACATACATCCAGATGCAAACACTTACACATACATATATATATACATATACATATACATACATATATATATATATAAATATAAATTAGCTGGGAGGGGGGGAATTGAAAAATATTTTATAAATAATTTTTAAATTTTCAGGCGTTGTAGTTGAAGGAAAGAGAGAAAGAGAAAAATATAAATTAATGAATTATAAGTTACAAGTTTATTTTACTAATATAGAAATAGGTA
Organism: Euprymna scolopes; assembly: GCF_053919585.1. Taxonomy (NCBI): domain Eukaryota; kingdom Metazoa; phylum Mollusca; class Cephalopoda; order Sepiida; family Sepiolidae; genus Euprymna; species Euprymna scolopes. The sequence continues at coordinate 67,074,377 of NC_136497.1, forward strand.
AGAATATCAGTAAGTTAATCAAATAATAAAATTCATAAAATTATTAGGGAGATATTTATAATAAGTGAATAAAACACATACACACAGAAAAACACACACACACAAATATACATGCAGAAGATACGTAACCAAATACAAATATATATAAACACATACATATACACACATGTAGAAGATACGCACAAACACAAATACATATATATACATACATATACACACACACATATATATATACACACATATAAATACATACATACACACACATATACATACATATACAAATACACACACATACACACGCACACACATATATATATATGTGCACATATATATACATATATATATATATATATAAATTAGCTGGGCAGGGAGAGATTGAAAAAATTAATTTTTTGTTTTTAATTTATTATTTATAGTTTTTTTAATTGTCGGGCGTTAAGTTGAAAGAAAGAAATGAGAAATAGAAGGGTAAATAGGTGAATTATACGTTATAGGTTTATTTAATAAAGTAAAAAAACTAAGGATATCAGTAAGTTAATTAAATAATAAAAATTAATATAATTATTAATAAAATGTAGATAGTAAGTAGATAACAAAAACACACAAATACATACACATGAGTACACATGTAAAAAAATACACACATCAATGGGGGAGGAGCATGTGCTTGAGTATATGTACAAACACAAATACGAAAAATATGTAAATAAGCTTCGTGTTAAAAAATATGATAATTATTATTGAAAGAATTAGTAAGAGGTAAATATAAGAGAAAAGCGTATTATATATGTTATATGTAGATGGTAAATTAAATAATTAATTAAAATAGAAGGTAAGTAAATGATTAGTTGTTAACAAGTAGATAATAGACCGAGAGGCAAGTCGAAGGATACCAATTGTGATAAGTACGTAATTGAAATAATAGAAATCGAGACCTAATTATGGAAATAGCCAATAAGAGACTATGGGGCGAGAACCTTTAAATAATGACATAAGGAGTGATTAAGGCAAAGGGGGGGTACAAAAATGAGTTTGGTAAAGAGAGATGTAGCTAAAAAATGGTGGGTTAAATAGGTGGGGGTTCTGTGGAGGGGTTCTTTTAAAATGAATGGGGGACTATATAGTTTAGGTTGTAAATAGGGTGTGTGTAATTCGTTAGTGTTAGATTTTAGGGGTGGGTTATAGTTATTATTAGAAGGGTGAGAAGTTGCTTAAGAGGTGGGATTTATAATGTTTACAATTAAGTGAGGTTTCAGTTTTTTTATTTAGAAGTTTATCTCTATCTCTAAAATTAGTAATCAGTAATTTTTCAGTTAAGCATAAATAACATGGGGAGTTTATATATATATATATATATATATATATATATTATTTAATTGGAATTCATTATTGAGATTAGTGTTTTCATTAATTTATTTATTACGGACAATTATCCTCATCTTTCTTAGTTGTTGTTTCACGACGTTTCGTCCAACTATTTCTCTAGCCTACATTAGGTGGTAACCGCGACAGGACAGGAACTCCGAATCTCCTAACTGCATTCTCAGCAATTACCGCCATCCATAGTTGTCGTCTCACCACGTTTTTTTGGCCAAGTAAGCCTCTGGCCGGCTTCGGGTAGAACTGAAACCGCTATCTTCAGATAATTCTCACCTGGAACCTTAGAGATTCAACGTCTTTATATACTGCGCCACGGGTTACGAAGGGCGATAAACGTTGGATTTTTCTTTTTGGTCTTGTAAATCCACGTTTATTTATTATCTGATCTTCCATGGCCGGGTTCGTAACGAATGGTATATATATATATATATATATATATATATATATATATATATATATATATATATATATATCAGACTTAAACGTGGATATCTGAATTTGAAAAACAAAACATTGCCTGAAACGCATATTTCTCTATCTCATTATCTCTTCCTTTCTCTATTTCTTTGATTCACTCCCTTTCTCTCACTCTTTCTTCATTGAAAGAAAGAATTGAAATATAATTTCATTGCTGTAAAAACAGTTGAGGTTTGCACGCTATACGCGATGGGTCGACTAAATATGCTCCTGATTGTTAAATCTTAAATAAATTATATATATTTTTATAAAAATGCCTTTGTCCCTATTTCTGTACAAGTGTTCGATTTCAGCATGCCATTAATGTCGACGATGGGAAGGTGCCTGCAATGACCACACAAAAAACGACCCCATGCCAGACAGTTATGGCCGATGACATATCGACCCGTTTTCGTTGATGTTTCCAACATGTGTGTATCGTTAGATATCGTTTATTCCCCAGGGAGCTGGTTGCGTTCCCAAGATGTTCCTCAATCAAGTAACCCTCCCGGGGAGGCGATAGTATCATATATATATATATATATATATATATATATATATATATATATATATATATATATATATATATAAATATATATATATATATATTATTTAATTAGAATTCATTATTGAGATGGGTATTTTTATTAATTTATTTATTTCGGACTATTATCCGCATCCTCATCTAAGAAAGATGAGGATAATAGTCCGCAATAGATAAAATAATAAAACATGTGTAACATTTATCATTATTATGTCTGAGTTGGATCCTTTATTATTCACATTTAATGTTTTTGTTTCAAGATAATAATGTTTGACGATAGAATACAGAAAAAAAATTGCATGAAAAAGAACAAGACAATATCTCTGGAAACAAGATAAAACCGAAAGAAAGCTGTGTTTGTGGCCTTGATAATACATCAGGCGGAGGAGTTTGAAAAGCGCACCAGAAATGTTTCCAAATAGGACCAAGAAAATAAGAAGCTAAAAAAAAAAATAGGTCATATCGATCAGAACAGTTTTCTTCTCGATACGAGGCTATTACTGTACAATGTGAACGGCTTGACGTTAATCTCCGAAATGAAGTCTTAAGAAGCCTTCAGAATAAATGAAAAAGTCAATTCCGTTCTTTTTTTTTTTCTTTTTTTTTTTTGTTGCGAAAATGTATTTTACTACAGTCAAATATCTATACGTCGTGGTTTTAACGTTCAAAATCAGTAAACACTTTTAAAATAAGCTCATTATACGAATTCTGTTTCAGCAAAAATAGGATTGGAGTTATTTATCTCTCTACAATAGCAGCGTTCGACACAAGATCAGTTTTTAATGAAAAGAAAAATCTAACTTTCAAAAAGCAAGAACGCTGGGTGAGGCCAAAAAAATAACTTAGTTGAGAAAAAAATTCATTATTCAAACGAAGACAGAACAGATACTACATTTTGAAAGAATATTAACTTTAGAGAATTTTACAATAAACACTACGTAATCATAAAATAAATAAGGCACAAGACCATTCAAAAGTATGGGGAAAATGATGTTTGTGGTCATCGTTGTGATTCTACTTATAGACTGTCTATGTTTTTCCTAGCGAGAATTCACTCAGCATAATCCTACATTCACTCCAGCATTATATTATGAAGTAACAATAGAAATTAGAAATACTTTGCAATACTCAAAATCTGCGATATTTTTGATTGAGTAATGATAAAAATAATAATAAAATATACTATAAAAACTTACAATAACTATATATACACTCGTGAGCCCCCTCCTCCCAAAAAAATTGGGCAAACAAATTTTATAAATTTTATTGCACTAAAAGCTATGTTGAATAAAGAACAATTGAACAAGAAAACTTAAACGAGAGTAATAACGCAGAAAAATACATTTACTTTTATAAATGCTTAGGACGGAATCGCATTTCCTTTTGATTTCTTTAAAAGATTAATCCTTTTAGACATGCACTCAACCAAAGTGGAACGCTGTGAAGAGGAGATGCTATTCCATTCGCTCTCCACAGCTTCCAACAGTTTGCCATTGTTCTCAAAAGTTATTCTGGCCAATGCACGGTAGAGAGAGACCACATTTTCGCAGCAACCTTGGCGATGCTCTCGATATATCTGTACAACTCATATTCCCTGTGAACGTTAAACCGAGGAATTTGAACGAAGTACTTTCAGGTAATGTATATTTGACCATAGCTATTGGTGGGTGAAAATGTTTCTTGTAATTATTAAAGGAAACGAGCTTAATCTTGGCAACATTGTACGTTACCATTCATTTTTAATCCTATTCCACTAAATACTGAAGGTTTTCTTCTAGAATTTCCGTCATTGCCTTGGATATGTGTTCAATTGTTTCTCCCTCATGCCTGTTATAGAGCGTAGTGCCGTCAGCGAACATACCCATTTCATAGACTATTTTTTCAGGGAGGTCATTTATGAATATCAGCAACAATAAAAATCCAAGGATCAACTCCTGAAGTACACCCACATTTATATCATATTGTTTAGACATACGACCATCAAGGACAACTTGGATTTTTCTCCTACTTGAGAAGAATTTAATTATGTTAAGTATTTATCCAGTAATACCATATGATCTGATTTTCATGAGAAGACCATCATCCCATACCTTGTAAGGCTACTGTCCTCCCCTTCCCTACCTTATCCAGTGCATGGTATATACGTTCAGAGATTACAGATAGGATAACTGCAGTAGAACGGGCTTGCTTAAATCGATATTGATGGTTGGACAGAAGTTTAGTAAGTGTAAGTGGGGGGACTAGAGCTTGATTAAGTATTGACTCAAATATTTTTGCGAAAGGAGAGAGGAGGCTAATGCGGCGATAATTTAATGGTTCAGTTTTTTCGCCCAAATTCTTGTAGACTAGTATCACAGAAGCATTTTCCAGTAGTCAGGAAAGCAAGATTCGTTAAGGCATTTGTTGAAGAGTTTGGAGAGAACTGGAGCAACCTCAGTGGAGCATTTTTTTAAATAGTACAATCGGGATGAGATCAGATCCACATGCTGTTAGGGTGTCTAGTCTTTCTTTTATTATATCATGTACTTGAGAAGGGGTAATTTTCAGATCATCTAGTGTGGTTTCTTTCCGCAAAAGAGAATCAGGGAGGGAGTGGTTTGCTGGGTCCAAAGTACAGTTTAAGGCAAACTGACGGGTAAGTATGGTAGCTTTCTTGGTTGTCGTGAAAACAACTTCATGATTGTTGAATAGTGGGGAAATTGTTGATCGTCCATTATTTACTACACTGTTGTAGATTTTCCAGGAATTACGAGTTCTTAATTTCTGCGCTTGGATGCGTTTTCTGGTGGTTTCGGTATATTCTTTCTTAGATGGCGCTACTTCTTTCTTGCAATTACTTCTAGCTTCTATATACTATAGAACTTCCATGTGAGAACATATGCTTCAATTGCTGCTTTGAACCATCCAGTGGTTTTATTTTCGCACTGTTTCGCAAAGATATTTCCCCCTGGAGCATCTCTGATGTGATCTCTAATGGTATCTCAGTCAGCCTTATTGTAGTACCTTGTCGTTTTGAGCAATGGCTCTTCAACTTGGGTTGAGAGTTTAGAATGATGTCTATCATTATCATCGCATGATCAGCATTCCCGAGTGGGCAATGGGCATTTGTTACACAATCCAATCTGTTGTCAGAAATAAATTCAGAAGTGAGGCCTACTGGTCCTGACGATCTGGGAGTCTAGTCTGATCTGGGAATGTTACTGTCTGTGTCAAGGAATAGGATATAGACAGGTTATAGATGATGCTACCAGCTGGATCTGTGTAATTAGAGAAACCAAGCCAATTATTGTGGTAGGCGTTAAAGTCACCAAATATATGAATTTGTGCGCTTGTGTGAAGGGAGAGTGCTACATCTATGCTGTCAGAGACGTGTTTGATTAGAGTATAGTCCTGGGTCGAGAGAGAGAGGGAGAGAGAGAGAGAGAGAGAGCGATAAAGAAAATATAAGTAGCTAACGCTACGTTGAAAAGTTAGTTTAAGGCACACGAAAGCCTGGTTATCTGATTCTAGTTTAGATTTCCTAGTCATGGGGAGGGTGTTGCGAATATAGACTCCAAGTCCGTGCATGTGTCTGTCAGAGTCCTTACGACAAAGTGAAAGACATATTAAAGATGTTAGAGGGGATGGAGGAGTGCAGGTTAGTTTCACTTAGAGCTAAGATATTCGGGGGGGGGGTTGAAAGGAGAAATGATTCTACATCATCTAACTTAGTTCTAAGTTTACAGATATTTATAAATGCAAGGGAAGAAGCGAATTGTCCGTGTGTGTCTGGTTTGATCGTTATTTTGGAGTGAGCTGTAATTTTATATTATTTTGTAGTTTCAGTTAGGGTGAGAGGTGTTAGGCAAAGCGGATGTGCATAGCTACCATCATGTAACACATGTAACTGCCAAAATAAAAATTAATGCCCTCTCAATAACGATTGCATACTTAAAGGCGTGGTATTACCAAAACATGCAAACAACCAATCTAATGGGGGAAATAATGAAGATAATCGAAGTACCCAGGACGCAAGTATATATAGGGAAACATATGATCTGGGTTCTAATAATAACAATAGCAACAACAAAAACCAGATTAACGGATCCAATAATATAATTCCCAGTGAAAACCAGAATAGGATTAAACAGGACCAGCGTTATACATTTTCAGGTCCCCTCTTAAGTCAGCTCCCCAATATAAGATTCCCCAACACTGGGATAAATGAACCAATAAACAATAATAAAACCAAATTAACACTTCACTCACATAGGCGCATCCTCTAACTTAATTAAAGTAAGAATTTCAAACCACTTGCACTCTTTCAGAAATGAAAGATCTCAAAACAATGATAATAATAGCACATCCTTAACTACATTAATCAATAGCCTGGAAGACAAGAATATTCCCTGTTCAATTAAATGGAGTATACTGAATAAATCTAGATCATATACCCAAGGGGACAAATTTTGCGAGCTTTGTATATCCGAAGCAGTTAACATTATCACCTTCAATAAACCCATAATAAATGCCAAGAAGGAACTAGTGTCTAGATGTAAACACAAGAAAAAATTTAAATACAGCCAACTTAAAATAAAATAACATACAGTTTATGTATACAGGTAAATGGGTAAAAACATAATACTAAATACACATCGCTTGTGAATAAAATCTAAGATAAAACTTTGCGAATTAAAAATTTTTTTTAAAGTAAATTCTCAAACATCTTATCTAAACTATATATTAACACCTTCTTATTGTTTTTTTTTGTTTTTTTTTTTTTACACAGTGATCACCACTTATCAAGGCCCGGAAGCCACTCAGGGATAAGGGTTATTGTAATTACATTACGTTAGTGTGGAGATTTGATGAAGTGTTTAATTAGGGGGGGCGGTTCATTAGGAATTTGTTAACATTGGACTTGAAGACATCCAAGTTGTAGTCCGGAGGGAAGCAGGCAGACGGAACAGAGTTCCACAGGTGTGCAGTTCTAAGAAAGAAGCTTTGTTCATGGAATCCGCGTTTTGATTTAGGCACAGATATAGAGTGGGGGAAATTTTTCACAGTGGATTCAGCTAGACGGGTGTTTGTTAATTTACATTTTAAGTAGAGACTCACCATGCACACATTAACATACTACTATTTTAAATTCTAACACATAATTGGCACTTCTGGGATCTTGTTAGAATACTGTTTCAAACTAATATGTATCTTCTCAACGAGCATTATAATTCGTCCCCCTTTACTACCCACAAATAGTGTTAAACATTCCACATTGCAGAGTACCGATCCACACTTATGAATATAGACGCGTAATACTCAATACGTCATCCTTGTTGGTACTAGTATAACCCAACTCTGGAACTTTAGTTACATAACCCTATACACTTATTTTCTGTATGTTAATTAGCAGTATAGGAGCTAATTAGTTTTTATTATAATTAGTTTTATTACGTGCACTGATTATTATAATTAATAGTATGACTAGTTTTATACTTTCTTTATATTTAAATTTATAATCTTTAAAGTATGTATGTAAGTGTGTGTATGTGTATGTATATATATATAATTATGTATGTATGTGTGTGAATGTATATATGTATGTGTGTATGTATATATGTATAGGTATATGTATGGGAAAATATATGTATATATATGTATATATATGTGTGTATATATATATGAATATATATGTGTGTATAAAGTTCTTCCAGTTAAATATTATTAAATATTATAATTATTATTACCGAATTTGTGGTACCTCCCAGTAAGGCAGTATTATTCTCGATTTAGCAGCAAAGGCTCATGATTAGTATTATAAAATTAAAATAACAAGTCTATCAATACGCTTAGTTTTAGTTGTACAATTTACTTACAGACATTATTCTAAATGTTCAGTTTAATTCACCTATTTAAACGATATTATCAATGAGTATAAAATTAACAAAAATAGCACTTTATGTATTAATTGTTTGAGTGGACTGGATTTTATAGATTTAAACAGAGTAAAGAATTTAAGATGTAATTAGGTAAATTAGTTTAAAGGTTGATTTTAGTTTGAAAAACACAGAGTTTACTTCTTCTTCCTCTTCCTTTCTTTCGTTTTATTTTCTCTGCTTCTTTTTCTTTTTCCTCCCTTTCCCTATACCCAAGCCTAACCTGACCTACTGAAACGGCTACTCAACATTATTATAGCTTTTTATAGTGTGTTTGATTTTATCTATTGAGGTCATTTTCTGATGTATATATATATATATATATATATATATATATATGTGTGTGTGTGTGTGTGTGTGTGTGTGTGTGTGTGTGTGTGTGTTATCTCCCCCCATCCATTTCTTCATTTTAAATTTGTCTCCCCTCCACTACCCCTTTCTACCTATTGTATCTCACTAACGTTTAATTCCAGTAATACTAAAGTATTTAATAAAAAGTTCCAACCAGACCATAATAATCTTTTCACCGGATTACCCAATATACAATTGCTTTAAAAGACAGTTACCTTGGATTTTACCGCGCAATTTGGAACTAAACCTTTATATCCTTTTTCTTCAATTTCCCTTGCTATGTGACTTCTATTTATCATTTTTGATTATGATTTTCCATGTTTAACTGACTTTAGCAAATAGGGTGAATACCATTATATCTATTTGCTAATATTTTCTCCTCTGAAGAGATGAAAGGCATCGAAACCCTATAGGATAAGGAGAAAAAATTTCTAAGGTATTCTTTGTCTTACTTGGAATAATAAAAAAATCCTCGATTTGAATAAAACTTTTTTTAATTTCATTGAATCACTATAATTTGCTTTATTTGTTCTATTCTGTATATTGAGCAATTCCTATTTGGGATAATACGTAGAATATTATGATCAGTAATATTTTGTAAATCTTATAATCACAGGTTTCCATACCAGCTAATTGTTAGATAAATCTATTCAGAAGTATATATATATATATATATATATATATATATATATATATATATATATATATAAAGAGAGAGAGAGAGAGAGAGAGAGAAAGCTATATGCTCAATCCGTTAAATCCAAAGTAGCTGAGCAGCGGCTTGGTTCTCACAAGTTCTGGCAAATAGCAAATAGGATCCTGAACAGAAGCGTGCGTTCTATTCCAACCATTATCAATGGGTCATCTCGTCAGCATCCGACAAGGCCAAACTATTTGCCAAGAACTTTGCAGCAAATTCTACCCTATGCGACGAAGGCCACCAACTCCCCGTATTTCCTCCTATAACACACAACATGCTAGGTAACATACAAATATCTGTGCGTGAGGTCGCCAAGCTAATCAACAACCTTGATTCCAGGAAAGCAACTGGTCCTGGCGGTATTCCAATGATAGTGTTAAAAAAGCTACAACCAGAACTTGCCCCATACTTACCAAACTGTTTAAGCGTTGCATTAATGAGAAGTGCTTTTCAACACCCTAGAAAACGTTATCAGTATGCCCGGTATGTATGAATTCAGGTGATAAGTCATCTCCCTTTCAATACAGACCAATAAGTCTCCTGTGTGTCATGAGTAATTGTTGGAATCCATATTAAATAAAGAAGTAGTCAACCACCTCAGTAGTGACACGTAATATGGTTTGCGTTCTGCTAGATCTGCAGCAGACGTGCTAACGATTATATCTTATAGGATTAGCGAATCTCTTGACAAAGGCTTCATTTCTAGGGCAATTGCTCTTGACATATCAAAGGCTTTCAATAAGGTATGGCATAAGGGCCTACTTCACAAGATTTCCAGCTACGGTATCACTGGAAATGCTTTCTCAATCATTAAATCATTTCTCTCTGATAGGCTCATAAGAGTAGTGGTTGATGGACAAAAATCAGAGGCCCACAGTATTAATGCTGGAGTCCCTTATACTTAAATTATTCATTGACATCTATGCTGATGACATGACCATCTATGGCAACACATCAAAGGCCGTAAATGACAATGTTCTCTCTGATTCTCTCTCCTCAGATCTCGAGCGCGTGGTACAGTGGGGGAAGAGGTGGCTGGTTACCTTTAATACATCTAAGACAAAGTTATATCATTACATCATCAACGCTCTGATCCCCATCTGGCATCAATTGAAATGAATGGCTCTCGTCTAGGGGAGGCCCCATGTTTTGATAAGCTTCTGTGTTTGACCTTTACTCCTGATCTGAAATGGAACACATACACCAAGTCTGTGGCCAAGGTCGCTGGGAAAATGGTGGGATCCTTCTACCGCTCCAGAAGATATATCACTACTGGTGCAATTCTTTATCTGTATAAAAGCCAAGTACGTCCAAGGATGGAATACTTCTGCCACATCTAGGCAGGAGCTGCTAAAAACAGCCTATCCTCTCTCCCACAGAAGAGACGTTGCGAGCATGTCTCTGTTTTATCGCTATTTCCATGGCAAGTGCTCGTCTGAGCTCCATTCTCTGGTCTCCCCTCGCCAATCTTTCACGAAAAACACCCGACCAGCTGAAACCACTGTCAATAATTTTCCCCACTCTTTATCCGTGCCTAAATCAAAACGTAGATTCCATGAACAAAGTTTCTTTCTTAGAACTGCACACCTGTGGAACTCTCTGCCGCTTGCCTGTTTCCCTCCCGACTTCAACCTGGATGTCTTCAAGTCCAACACAAACAAATTCCTGATGAACCGCCCCCTTAAGTAATGACACTTTATCAAATCTCCAATACTAACTATTACTGCGATACTATCCCATTGATTACTGTACACACAATAACTCTTATCCCCGAGTGGCTTCTGGGCCTTGATAAGTGGTGACCTCCACGTAAAAAGAGAGAGAGAGAGAGCACATGCACACAACTCGCCTTCCTAAAACAATTTAACTCCTTCTTTCTTTCTGATATACAACCAAAGACGGTGTAATTTACATGCGATCGGCGGCGAGAAACCGGCGAAATTCAACTGGGTGTCGCCATTTTGGTTTCTTCTATTATTCAGCAGCCGAACCCCACAAGATTCACCGAGATGTGAGCAGTTTCGACTCACATAATATTCGTACTAATTATAATTTTCTTTGCGTTTGATGAAGACATTTTAAAAAAATGAATAGTTTGTTATCAACAGAGTGTATGTTTTAAAATTTCACAAAAAGAATTGCTCGATTTATTTATTTTAATGAATTCAGAATAGTTACTAAATTATTATTATATCATATTTTGAGCTATTGCGATATTACCACAACTTTTGTATGCATATACATACAAAAGTTCGGTTATATCTTTTGAGTTAATTTATGATATACATATGCATACATATGTTCTTGTGTGAGTGTGCGTGAAAGTATATGAATGGATCGCTGTCAAATTGAAAGGACAAAGATAATCAAAAAGCAAATGAATATCTATAAAAGTGGGTGTGTGTGAGGACACTTCTCAATCTATATACTCAACGAATTTTTGTCATCTGCAGAATTGAAATTTGGTACAATAGGGTATTTAGACATGTGGAAAACTTTTTAATCCGTTTTGATTTAGAAAAAGACTGTTAAGGGGTCAAAATTGAACAATTGGTAATTGAGAGGCATCGAATGTGTATCTGTTTGTCAACTGTTTCACGAATGCGCATGCACGGGCGTGAAATATGACAGCTACCTTATGTAAAGAATAAGTAGTTTTGAAAACACTTTCTAAAGACGTGTCAAGTTGGTCTAGTAGTTATCGTACTTTATTTATTATCTTAAGGTTTTGATTTCGATCTTAGTTCGAGTATTATTTTCTTACAAGAAGTGAACTGTTTAGAAAAAAGATAATGCTTGCAAGCACACGTCTTTGTTTCTGTATTAATTAAAATATAATATTTGTTCGTATTTTACAACCGGGCAACGCCGGGCGGTCTGCTAGTATATTATATTTACTTTTTTTTTTTTTTTTTTTTTTTAATTAAAGCACGTTATCAAAGTATAAAAAGCAACACTTTTTATAACATTAATACAGGAGATAAATTGGGAGAAATTCTAGCAATTATGGGCGATAAGGAACCGGAGGACATTAAGTGAATGGCGGTAGCAAATTGTAGAGTGAAAAACATCAGCGTGTAAGGGTAAATGGGGAAAATAGAAAGAAAGACTGGAATCAGTGATTGCGTCACAAAAAAAAAAAAAGTTGAATTTCGATGTTTGAGATGATCGGCGTCTATAGATTGGAGAGGTCAGATTGTTGATCGGTTGAACCTTTTAGATGTCTGTGACAAATAGCCCAGAGCGAAAGCGGTAAATGGAAAGTGACAGAATGGTGAGTTGCGAATTTAAAGATGCGGAAAAAAGATATATTTTTTAATTGTATGTAAGTGAAGAACAAGAATAAACTAATAAGGTGGAAAATGTGTGTCGATATATAATCTATATTAGCCTACATTTTTACAAATGAGTCACCACTTATCAAGGCTCGGAGGCCACTCGAGGATAAAGGTTAATGAGTGTACGGTAGTCAACGGGACAATATCGTAGCAACCGTTAGTAGTGGAAATATTGTAAATTGGATTACTTCAGAGGATGGCTATTCAAGAATTTGCTTACTTTAAGATGACCATATTGTAGTCAGTTGGGAAGCAGGCAAACCGAACACAGTTCTACAGGCGTGCAGTTATAAGAAAGAAACGTCGTTCATGGAATTCACGTTTAGGTTTTCTATAATTATGACGATATTTTTTTACCGAATAATATCAATAAACTTAGCATCATTTTAGAAAATCCTATGCGTTATTTGATAATATGTTTGGATTGACAGATGGCTGCTACGAGGGTCGTTCTATAATAATGCCTCCTATGTTTTATCTCAAAAGTTTGAAGAGCTAAGGAAACGGTAGTGGTACTATAAAAACGATCTACTTGTTGTGCTTCAAAATTTATTTGTGTACAAAGTACTCACCACTGTAAATGCAATTTTTCCAAGAATTCAATGAGACATCTCTGCTTCTTACACACCTCCATAACAGGTGTTGCATTCTTAGTGTCACAATATTAATATCTGCAACAAAGTGATGGAACTTTCGGGTTATGAATTAATAATTTCAATCATCATAACAATGAAATTTGCAATCTCCTCTAATCCGTTTAGGGGGAAGATAAAATAGGAGGATTACTTTTGGAACGCCCCTCATACTTCGATTAGCTACCGAAAGTTGTTGCTCAATATTTGTTGTAAAATTAAGCACATGGTAAAAATCATCCCTATGAGTAAAAAATGCGTTTTATCGTGCAAACTGTTTACCTGACACAAAACCATGATGTGTTGTTTCTGGGTGAAATTGGCATTGTCCTAAACATTTCTATTAAAACCTTCAACACGATTCCAAATTATTATAACACGACGTTCAGCGTTGCCATGAACATAAAATTTATATTTTCATCAGGAACCTTTCTTGATATGGCAAGAATACTTAAATCAAAACCACCCTTTATGTGTTTCCGTGTTACAGCACTTCTTTCACTTCTTACCTCTATCTTCCTCCGATGATTTCTTTTCTACACTCAACCTTCTTTCCTATTTTCGTTAATGATCTTCCAAATCATTTGTTAACACCTGTGCAGAAGATGAAACTGTCTATAGCTACACTACAAACGGAATTAGTAACCAAAGCATTGCTGATTTTTTTCTCTTTGACTTTGCACATATGTTACAATAAGAAAATTGGTTCGTGAATTTGCATGCCTAGCTTCTTTACTTTCATTATCAATGCTAGAACGCTTGTTTTCTCCAGTTGAAATGAATTGCCCCCACTCCTATTTGAAAGTCTCTAGTTTTGATATCTTTTTCTGATTAACTTTCACTCCAGATCTTGAACGGATATTTTATATTCAATATATTGCTATAAAGTTGCTTGAAAAATCCTTAGATCTTTCTAGCGTTCTAGAATGTAAACGACTTCTGATGCAATCTTCTACAAGAATCAGATAGTCCTTATATAGATCATAACTCAAATAACATAGGAAGTACCGCTCTGCGAACGCTTTGCAGAAATCGACTTCGCATTCCAATAATCTCTTTGATTCCCAATTGTCTGTTCCTCATGTTAGTCTTTTTCTAATCTATCGTTATTTCAAGGGAAGATGTTCGACTCTTGTTTCTAGTTCGTTTTTCTTTGTATCATGATTACAAACAACTTTTCCTGTGCCAAACATGAAAGGGAATTTCTATGAAGAGTCCATATTTTAAACGCATTACCATCTGTGAAATATGTTGCCACAAAATATCCTCTCTTCGACTTTAATATGATTACATTTACATTTAATATCCATAAACACTTGTCATAAACTGTCCTCATAAAATATGTTACGTTCACTCATTAGTTTCAATCTTGTAATGATAGTCACTAGCGGGACCTGTGGAAATTCCACAAAGCACAAATTCATATGTAATATATTGATGTTGGCATTCTGTAATAATAAACGAAAATGGAGACATTCTAATATCATTGTAGCTATTTTGTTAAAACTTAAAAAGTATTTATACAAGCTAGCAGGGACGCCCGGCGTAGCTAGGTCGTAAAATACGCTTACATTTGATATTTTCATTCTTGCAGATTTCTTATATATTTACATAGAGTTAATGTTCTATCGATTTTTATATATTATAAAGTTGCGATTTCAAAAATAAAAAATATACTTATATGGCTTGCGATCATCAGCTTGAATCGAAACCGAATTCCAAACTTTATATATATATATATATATATATATATATATATATATATATATATATATATATATACAACTTTAGTTCCTTCAGCTATAATCGAAACGGAAACTAAAACTTATGAAGACTTCTTGATGAAATTATCTATAAATAACACATTACTAAGGTGTCATCAGCTAAAATCGAAACCGAAACCAAGACTAATGAAGAATTCTTGGAAAAATTATTAAAAAGAAAAATAACGGAGTACCATCAGCTATAATCGAAACCGAAACCAAGACTTATGAAGAATTCTTGGTAAAATTATTTATTACAAGAAATGGAAGTACATAACAATTAAACGATACGGATGTAAGTGTGACACAGAAAATAACACACATGCTATCGTATTAATACATTGGACACAATATATAATAATAATCGTTTCTCTGTGACTTTAGCTCATTGTGTATTCCTCGAGTTGTAACGTTGTCGGTCTCTCTAACGGACCTAAAACGTTGTATGTAGAGACAGTCGCAGACGAAAATGAGAACTTCGACACAAATTTTTCTTGGTGAAGGAAAAAGATATTCATTTTGTTCATTTTACGCAAACAATAAAACGGGCTGTCTGTCAGTACACAGCACCAGAAAAACTCGTGCTGTAAATCTCACTGACAATTTTCACAACAAATTCTCTTACACACAGAGAAAAAAGTTCCTTTTATACTAACAGTTCAGCCCGGCTTTGCTCGGGTCCTATGTACTTTTCATAGCTTTCCCTACGTGTGAATACACTTTATGTAAGATTTCAAATGTTTGGACAAAAATTTGTCTGAGTAATTTCGAAGAGACCGCAGACGTTATTTTTTTTTTTACATTGACCCCAATTTTGACCCGTTAACATTTATTATTTTGGTCTCAAATCAAAATACAACGTTTTACCCATGTCTATCTTACCTACATCTAAAATTTGAAGTCTTTAGACCCAAAATTGGCAGAGGAATTTCGTAGGATCTGCAAATGTTAACTCTTTAAACTTTGACCTTTTGGCAGCCAAATTTACGCCCCAAAACTTATTAAAATGCATGCTGCATGTCTGAATAACCGTTATGTATAAATTTCAAATGTTTAGACCCAAAATTGGTTGATTAGTTTGCTAGATACCGCAATGGTCAAATCTTTTGAACTTTGACCCCTTGGAAGCTCAAATTTTCGACCCAAACCGATTAAAATGCTTGCCCTATTTCTGAATACACTTTATGTAAAATTTACAAATGGTTAGATCAGAAATTGGCGGAGTAATTTGGTAAAGACCGCAGGGGTCAATGTTTTTTAACTTTTACCTCAATTTTGATCCTTCAACATTTATTTTTTTGGGTTCAAATCAAATTATAATGTTTGATTCATGTCCAAGTAATCTACATTTTAAATTTCAAGTGTTTGGACCCAAAATTGGCGGGGGAGTTTGGTAGAGTTTTCAATGGTCAAATCGTTGACGTTTAACCCCTTGACAGCCAAATTTCTGGCCGAAAACCGATTAAAAAGATTTTCCCAAATCTCAATGCTCACACGCACACAGACGGACATTTTCACTTTTATAGATAGTAGTAGAGCTAGAGATTACTACATTTTATTTCTACATATTCCTTTGTTAACACCCAAAATTAATAGCTCCTTTGCTGAAATGCAAATTATATAACTATACTGATAATTTTCATTTGCTAAATCCGGAAAAAGTTTGTTTCCTTATAGATGTTTTGGAAATTGGAATTTCTGTTCACAGAATTTTTTAAATATCCCATCACCTTTATTTTTTTTTTATTTTGCTTTATGAAACCTTTTTCGATCTTTGATCTGAATCTAGACTGTGTTTGTAATAATAATAAAAAATGATAAAAAGGAGAAAAAAAGAACAGGGTTTTTTAAAAGAAAAACAAAAAGAGAAAAGAAAATAAAAAAATTGGGGCCTTTATTCCGAAAGTGTAATAATAAATACTTTGGTTTGGAATAATTATTTGATTGTATCTTGTTAAGTTGGAAAAACAAATCTACGTTTTATTCTATCGTGACAGTGAATTGTTCTTGAACGATTCCAATATATTCATTGGATGTTATATATATATATATATATATATATATATATATATATATATATATATATATATATATATATATATATATACTAGTCTGTCCGTTAAAGGGTAAAATGAAAAATGTTCAAAATAAAAAGTGATTTGGAGATTATATTGTTTTTTTATTGTCTTGAGAAAACATTTTTTAAGTGATGAGTGAAAAAAATAAAACCCAAGAAGCCTCCAGAGCACTACTGCAATCACTAATTAAAATTAAGGAGGCCCTACTAAAAGCAGTACCAATACCAAGTTTCTACCTCTCTCTCCTTGAAGAGAAAATATTTTTTAAGTAAGGCCTGAAAAAAAAAAGGTCAGAATTCACAGGAGCGCTACCAAACACAGTAAATATGGTTATAAATATGATTATAGTTATATATTGTCTATTTATATGTAAATTAGTTTTTTTTTTTTTGTTTTTTTTTTACTCAAGAGGGTTAAATTACATTTATTTCTAAGGAAAACACGTTAAAATAGGTTAAAACAAAAATATTGTTGACCTTTGCTTTCAATAGCAGTAGTGGCCTTTAATATCGGACTTAGATAGCGCGACTATAAATAAGGTAAGTAGACGAATTTTTTGACACCGGAAGTCAGAAACCAGATGGAGGTTTAAAACGCCCAAGCAAGCTGGTCTGAGTTTTATAATTATATAGATTGTAGTTAATAAAATTCCATATGCTGAGTATGAAAATCATATATAGTTTTCGAAATGGGGATTGGTTATTCGTATTATATGGATTCGTCAAACTATTGTTCCCATCTGAGTGTCATTTTCACAACTTTTTAGTCGATGTAACCTCTGATCTTCTTCAGGTGTATCTTGTCGAACTCGGGAGTGTTTCTATCGAATTCGGGAATCTGCCTGGAATATATTACAGAAATTTAATGATATGGGAACGGTTTATTATAAATAATAAATAACATATATATATATATATATATATACATATATATATATATAAGGAATATATATATAATACTATATGTAATAATATATAATAATATGTAGTAACAAATATCGATGTTTCTATCTAGAAAGAAAATAAATTCGTATTAGAATTCTCCTCAAAGACCCGTGGCACAATGGTTAGAATACTTGGAAACATTTTATTGTAAAGTGATATTCTCATGAATTTTGGCTAACTGAAAAATATCATTGCGAATTACTTAGAACCTCTATCCAGTCATGGCTGACGAAACCTGTGACGTAAATAAAGTGTTCCATTCGAAATTCCGTGCAGATTTCCGAGTTAGACAAAAACATTCTCGAATTCGTCAAAATACAAAGTGATTATTTATGAAGAAGGTTGGAAATTACATCGACCGAAATGTTCTGAAAATGACACTCAAGATGACAACAGTAATCTGAATAATAATATGAAAAGCAGATATATTTTAAGACGTTACTTAATTCTAACGCTTTTTGGAAACTAGGATTAACATTGTTCATTGTTAATTGTCAATGCTGGATTACGATATTTGAAAATTTAATTAATGTTTGGAATTTTATAATCTACCGAATTAATATAAATAGAGATAAAGAGATAATTATACTAGCTTCCGAGAGATAGAGAGAGAGAGAGAAAGAGGGGGGAGAGAGAAATAGTGCATTAAGGTATATGAATCGCTTTCCGACTTCTTTAACCTCTAACCCGCAGCGGGATTTTCGAGCCGAGACCAACTTAACGCAGTTTAGTTGCAGTCAAGCCTTGCAGAAGAAAGAGAATATGATCCTCTCTGACGGAACAGCGTTGTCATACTTTGACCTAACACTCGTCAATGTCTCAGCAAGTTTGTCTCTCATTCTCGTGCCCCTAATCTATTATTCCTAAATCTGCTATTATTTCCATTCTAGAATAAGAACGTTAACCGTTGTGAAAATCACACTCCAAATCAGAGCAGTAGTCCGATGAATCCAAATAATACGAATAACCAATCCTTATCTCAAAAATTCAGAAACGCCATACCAATTCGTTACGGACCCGAAATAATACAAAAATGGAAAGGTTGTAGGTACAAGACACACCTGAAGAAGGTCGGAGGTTATATCGACTGAAACGTTGTAAAAATCACACTCAAGATGAATCAAAATAATACGAATAACCAATTCTTATCTAAAAAATTCAGAAACATATCAATTCGTTACAGACCCGAAATAATACAAAAACAGAATAGTTGAAGGTACAAGATACACCTGAAGAAGGTCGAAGGTTACATCGACCGAAATGCTTTAAAAATTACACTCAAGATGAATCCAAATAATACGAAGAGCCTTACACTATCATTATGCATCACAATATTTCTAATGATACTTAGAAGCAGCCATTATTGTCTGTCAGTAGCTTCTAAATTATTTCTTACATCTTCTTTTATCCGAGATATAAAAAATGGAGTTTAGGGATTAACTCCTGGATATAAATTGCAGGCATAAATAAACGCTATCGAAATGTCAGATTTATAGAAAAAAGCATTTTCAAACAAAATCCAATGCGCCTTATTTCTTCATAAATAAAATAAATAACAACCAGATACTCTAAGACCTGTCATGTGCAGCTGTTTCAGAGATTACGAAAAATCGAGATAGATAGATAGATAGATAGATAGATAGATAGATAGAGAAATGGGAGGGGGGAGAAAGAGAGAGCTTGGTATTCTTAAAGCACATGAATTACCTAACCATTGTTGACGGCTGATTTCATCGCAGTTGTCAGTTCAAGGTTGCATTCATTTTTTATTTCAGCCACATAGCACACAGCACATGAAAAGTCGATCCATTGTTAACCAGTTTCTTTTAGCGACGCCAGGGGAGAAACTGCTTTTCTAAAAGAAAATGCCCAAAAGCTCAATGATATTAAATCAGATCAATTCAGACTTTAGGTATAGTCAATCACAGACTCTAGCTAACAAAACAAAGTCATTCTCGGTTAGAAGCTACTTTTTTTGTTGCTTCTTTTTTGTTCTGCTAAGCTCAGAAAAGTATTTATGAAAAGCAGATTGTTTATAGTTACGCATTAAAATAATAACTCATCATTTTTATCCAGCTCTCCTATAGACAAAGAGCAGTGCCATCTAACGGATTTATGTTTAATTTAAATAATTTGTAATTTGATAGTCATTAGTAAATGAGTTAAATGGAAAACAGTAGTAACAATAGGATATATATATATATATATATATATATATATATCATATTGTTACTGCTATATATATATATATATATATCCTATTGTTACTGATATATATATATATCCTATTGTCACTGCTATATGTATGTATATATATGTATATATATATGTGTATATATATATGTATATATATTTATATATATATATATATATATATATATATATATATATATATATATATATATACACATTACATAGAAAAATGCGAGCATGAAAGTTGAGGTTTAAACATGGAAAAGTAAAAGGACTAGTTGTTAAAACTGGAAAATAAAAAGATGTTCTAGAAAAAATATAATAAAGTTATAGCTTAAAATATTGCAGCATTAAGCATTTATATATAATGTCAATTGAATTTCTGGAAAAATTCTTAATGCTGCAATATTGGATGTCATAAATTTATTATATTTTTTTTTACTAGAATATCTTGTGTGTTTCTTTTCCAGTTTTAAAACTAGTCCTTTAACTTTTCTAAGTTTAATCTTAATAATATTACTTTTCATGCTCGCATTTTTCTATGTAATCCATGATTTTTCCAGGCTTTGTTTTGAATTAATATTTTTTATGCTCAATATCATACGCATCGTGAACAAGCCATAAGAAACCTATTGCCAACTTCTTAAATTGGCTAAATAAAAAATCTAATAAAGACGTAATTAAATAAATAAACAGAAAGATGGGATAAAAAAGAGAAACAGAATTAATGGGCGACGTCGTAAGCGAAATATTATCAGCCCTAGCACGACAAAGAGTCTCACTTTTATAAACTCTCTCTCTATATATATAACCAAAATAAGATGGCATGCTAGCGACATTCCAGTTATGATTTATGAAGGTGTCGACGACGAAAAAGTTGTTACGGTAACCAACAGCCAATTAGAA
The DNA here is from genome assembly GCF_053919585.1 of Euprymna scolopes. Taxonomy (NCBI): domain Eukaryota; kingdom Metazoa; phylum Mollusca; class Cephalopoda; order Sepiida; family Sepiolidae; genus Euprymna; species Euprymna scolopes. Next base: position 67,095,577 of record NC_136497.1, read on the forward strand.
GAAATCGTCGCTAAAACATCAATTCAGAAAAAGCCGTCTCTCACGTCCCTTATTTATTCGGAAGACGTTTAAACACCAGTAATTTTATTATAACATTTGTTTTAATGAACTAAAATTGAAAATTTTTATTTCAAAATATCGCTGAGAAGGTTACCTATGAACTGTAAAAATTGTTTAAAATTTAGTCGCATAATGAGTGGGCGGTGGAGCTTTAAAGCAGTTCTAAATGAGTAAAACTTACACTTAACCATATATTTAAACACGGTAGTGTTTGAATGATATTCAGAATGTGAATTTTCAGAATGTAAGAGATCGGTTGCGACGTTGTTTGGCTGTGGAAATAAACTTGATGACTCTAATATATATATATATATATATATATATATATATATATATATATATATGCGCGTGCGTGTGTGTGTGTGTGGTTTGTATAATTAGAATTGCTAGTTTGATTAGTGTGTCGCAAATTATTGTATTATTGGTGTGTGTGTAGGTAAAAGAAGATGTCTGTTTATTAGAAGAATGTCCGCTGTATATACTTTTTTCTTATTTATCCTGGAAAATACTTGTGTGGCTTTTTCATTTGCATTTAATATAATATATGTGGGATATATTCAAGGTTTACAAAGTAAGGTATTTGAATTCCTCGTCCAGACATTCTGGACTGCAAATTCTGAATTCATGTAGGAAAAAAACAATCATATAAACCACATAACAAATTATAAAACAAACATTAAAAACAATAAAACATCTCAAAAACAAACTAATTTTCAATGCGCGCATATACATTGTTCCTTGCCGAAATTGTCATCATATATACGTTGGTGAAACCCAAAGTAGATTAAAGAAAAGGCTCAATGCACATAAAAGAGATATAAGAAATAGCAATTCTTTGAATGCATTATTCTCTCTCTCTCATATATATATATATATATATATATATATATATATATATATATATATATATATGTATGTGTGTGTATAAAACATTCATTTCGAAGCCTATTGTCTTATTAAAGAACATACTATTAACTTTATATGCCAGACTGTTCTGCTTGTGATGTGATAAAACTTCTCAAATGCACTTGTGGTATTAGGTTGTATAAGAGTGTTAAGTTTTGTCAAAATCGAACTGCCCCTGCTTTAATTGGATTTTTTCGATTCTCGATTATTGATACTTACCGGAGGTATTCCGATGCAACGCCTATCTTTAAACACAGCCAGCCACATAAAGTACATTTTTATAAATTTTCCAAAAATCAGCCAAGCTGTTTCTGAATCCATAGAAAACGAACTCGCAGACACGCATACACATACATACGCACAGTGTAATTATTGTCGCCGCATTTAAGAAATGAAATTTCTTAGAATCAAAAATTGTCTAGGAAATTGAAAAAATCGGCCAGCTAGCCTTGTGTGCGAGATCGTGACTTCCTGTTACTTGACCTCTCCAAGATTGTCTGTATTAAACGTTAAGCTTCCTTAATGTTGGCTCTTGGTGGTGAGGTTCGAATCCTTCGACCAACAGTGATATATATATATATATATATATATATATATATATATATATATATATATATATATATATATATATATAGTAATTTATAAAATATACATGGCGATTAAGCTTCACTGAATATTCTGCGTTTCATCCACTATAGATTTCAAAACCCGATACTATGATCACAAAAGTACATTCAAAAATAAAAAACACCGTATAAAAACAACACTAGCGAATAAATACTGGGAACTCAAAGAGAGCGGACATTCGCCGGTAGTCGAATGGAAAATAATAAGACAAGCTACCACGTGCAGACATTTAGACGACCCATGTAAATTATGCCTCCATGAAAAATTTGCTATCCTGTACTTTAAAGAACCCCAAAATCTATTAAACTGTAGACGAGAAATAGCAAACAACAGTGTTCACAAAATAAAACTTACTCTAAGATAGCGATACAAAATAGCTTTAAAACTAACAATAACAATAGAAAACAAACAAATAAATAAATTAAATAAACATGAATATACATAAACGATCACACATATATGTATATATATATATATATATATGTATATGTGCATGTATGTGTGTACACATATGTATATTTATATATATATAATAAAAAAAAACGTCTACCTTAAACCACTAATATAGTTCTAAAACAGATCCTTTGTTCGATAAAATGCATGCCCATTGGCTGATAGGAAGGGGCGCGGTGGATACTAGAAAGCTGGTTGGCTACCTAAAAATCCTCAACATATATAAAAACAAGAAACAACCACAGAATTCGCGCATAAGCCTGACGAATCCTATAGTGGATGAAACGCAGAATATTCAGTGTAGCTTAATCGCCATATATATTTCATAAATTACTAACTAGCTCTACCTACGTATTGAGCACTTTTGAAGTAAATACTTAAAGTTTACACATAAATCTATACTTTCGTATAGTAATTTATGTGAGTAAATGAAGTAGTTATATATATATATATATATATATATATATATATATATATATATATATATATATATATATATATACTGGTGAGTTACATTTCAATAAAGAAAAAATAAAATCGGCCACAGCATCATTTTGTTTATTATTTTATCTTTTTACTTATAATTATTTTAATTATATATTTTTCTATAAATGCCTTTGGTATTATATAGTTCTTTTGTGCCATCATATGACTCATAAGAAACAAAGATATATCATTAAAAATTGCAACAGATAATTGAAATTAAAAAAAAAGATACTGTAGTTTAGGAGAATGGAAATTAAAAAAAAAACTAAAAAAATAATTAAAATGTGATATTCATAGCAAACCTTCCTGCACTCGATAGAAGAATTCTGTCCTTTTTTTTAATAAGCTGCAAGTTCTAATGATAAATCTTTTTCTGGGTCACGTGATAACATGGACGACTTTTGACTAAACATTTCTTGAAATGTATATTTAAATTCTCGTTGCTGGTGCTCTGCGTTAGAATCGTGCCCTCTTGCATGAAGGGTAATTATCCATTTATCAACTTCTATAACGCATCAAGCGCTGCCTTGGACTGATATATGCAGACAGACCACAGCTTCTGGCAATGGCCCGAACCAAAAAAAAAACTTGTTTCGATAATAAATCTGAAATTGTTTCATGAACATCAAATGCATCCAAAACCAAACTCCTATCCTTACATCATCAACGCTCTGATCCCCATCTGGCATCAATTGTGATGGATAGCTCTCGTTTGGGTGAGTCCCCGTGCTTTGACAAGCTTCTGGGTTTGACCTTTACTCCTGATCTGAAATGGTACACGTACATCAAGTCTGTTGCCAAGGTCGCTGGAAAGATGGTGGGATCCTTCTACCGCTCCAGAAGATATCTCACTACTGATGCAATTCTCTATCTATGTAAAAGCCAAGTACGTCCAAGGATGGAATACTGTTGCCATATCTGGGCAGGAGCTGCTAAAAACAGCCTATCCTGCCTTGACAGAGTACAAAATAGACTTCGTGGCTTAGTGAGGGATGCCCTTTTCTCTACCCTGCAACCTCTCTCCCACAGAAGAGACGTTGCGAGCCTATCCTTGTTTTATCGTTATTTCCATGGCAGGTGCTCGTCTGAACTCCAATCTCTGGTCCCCCCTCGCCAATCTGTCACGAAAAACACCCGTCTAGCTTAATCCACTGTGAAAAACTTCCCCCACTCTATATCTGTGCCTAAATCAAAACGTTGATTCCATGAACAAAGCTTCTTTCTTAGAACTGCACGCCTGTGAAACTCTGTTCCGTCTGCCTGCTTCCCACCGGACTACAACTTGGATGTGTTCAAGTCCAACGTTAACAAATTCCTAATGAACCGCCCCCTTAAGTAAACACTTCATCAAATCTCCACACTAACGTAATGTACTTGCAATAACCCTTATCCCTGAGTAAAAAAAAAAAAAATGAACAGCGTCTCTGAGTTTCCACGAAGTTTTCTTCAGTTTGGGGAAGAGTTCACGGGGAAAACCGAGGAGGAGGCTACCACATAATCTTTTACGGTTCGTTGAGTAGAGGTTGAAGGCTTCCAATCGTTGTTAGTAGAATTTTGTTTAGAGACGAAGGACTATCCGCATCATAAACCTCTGTACTCGTTTCAGGTTTTGGATATCCCAAGAGAAATGTGGGAAGAGAGCTTGGATATAATATTCCAGAATGATTCGCACCAGAGATACGTATACAGCGTCTGTCACAGTAACAACGGAGCTGTAGATGAGGAAATGTTAGTAATAAAAGCAATAGTATTGTTTCGGCTTTAGACAGACAGATACCAAATCTCCACTAGTGATAGAAGTAATAATATAGTTCCAGATTTAGACAAACAAATACCAAATCTCAATTAGAAAACTTTTAGGTCGAGTAGCTCCTATTTTAACTGGTCATATATTTATTAAACAATCGATTAAGAAGTTTACGCTAGCCATTAGAATAAAAAACAAAAACAAAGAGACCACGCGTCTTCTATTCGCTTCTTATTGGCTCGCTCGCTCGATCTGTTCTATCATCTTAAAAATGGTCTGCCAGCTTGTCACGTATTAAGTCTAATTAAAACGCCATTTACATCGCTAATCAGGCACGTTAAATGGACATATCTTTTAAAATACTTTTATTATTACTACTTACTCTTATTTTCACCCGGGTATGTCTTCTGTCCGCAAAGGAAAATTTGAAAGATGGTGGATTGTTGGGTCTAAAGTTGAGTTGGAGCAAACTGCCAGGTAAGCAGTTGCCGTGAAAATAGCCTCAAGTTTGTTGGATAGTGGGGAAATTGTAGATTGCTTATTATTTGCTACAATGTTGTTGAATATAAATTTTCCTGAAACTGCGAGTTCCTTATTTCTGCAACTCAATGCGCTTTCTGATGATGTCGGTATGGCTTCTCTTAGCTGCGTCCAGTTCTCTCTTAATAAATTTGTGGCTTATAATAACTCCTTTTTTACTTGGGAGTCGCCACTCATCAAGGCCCGAAGGTCACTCGAGGATAATGATCAATGAATGCAAAGTGGTAGTGTAGTAATCGTTTATAGTGTAAATTGGGTAAAATTTGATTATTTGTGTGGGTGGCTCAACAAAAACTTGTTCACATTGGATTCGAAGGCAACCATGTTGTATTGAACCGGGAAGCAGGACAGCTGAATAGTGTTCCACAAGCGGCTAGTTATGGAAAAAAAGTTTGTTCATGGAAAATGCGTTTAGATTCTGGCACAGATAGAGAGTGGGTGGGCAATTATTTATAGTGATTGTAGCTAGTCGAATGTTTTTGTGAAAGTTTAGCAAGGAGACCATAGATTGGAGTACAGTAGAGCAATTGCCATAAAAATAACGATAGAGCAGAGACAGGCTCACAAAGTCTCTGATGTGAGAAAGAGGTTGCAGGAAAGAGAAAAGGGCATCACCAAGTAGGTTTTGAACTCTATCAAAACTGAATAGAGCGCGCTGAGCAGCCTATGCTCACGTGTGACAACAGTATTCCATTTTAGTTCGTACCTGACTCTTATACAGAAAGAGGAATGCATCGGCAATGAGAGTTTTACTGGAGCGGTGATCCAACCATATTTCCAGCGATCTTGGCAACAAATTTGATGTATGTTTTCCATTTCAGATCAGAAGTGAAATTCAGTCCCAGAAGCTTGTCAAAACGTGGAGCTTCCCCAAGAGGAGAGCCATTCATTCCAAATGGGGCGTGGTGTGGATCAGAGCGATTATAATGAAAAGAGAGAAGCTTGGTTTTTGATACATTAAAATTAACCAGCCACCTTTTTCTCTAATGACACCACGTGCTCAAGGTCAGAAGAGAGAGAATCAGAAAAGGTTTGGTCATTGTTGGCCTTGGATGTGTTGCTATATATTTTTGTGCCGTCTGCATAAATGTCTACGAATAATATAAGAATGTGATTTGGGAGGTCATCGATGAAGACTAGGAAGCGAGTTGGGCCCAGGATGGAACCTTGAGGGACGCCAGCGCTAATACTATGAGTTTCTGATTTATTTCTATCAACGACTGCCCTTTTCTTCTTAGTATTGAACTTATGTCGTATTAGACTTATGTCGGATAAATCTATGGAATGAGCGCTGTCAATAGCATTTTCACAATTAAAAGTGAACAATTGGGGTTAGTAGGGTTTCTCATAAAACTTCCGTGTGGGAACATGTGTTTCAATTGCTACTTTGAGCCATTCACTGGTCTTATTTGCACATTGTTCTGCAAGAGGAGAAAAGATACTACTCTATGAGGCATCTCTTATATGATCTCCGATGGCTTCCCAGTCCACCTTCTTGAAGTACCTTGTCATTTTAGGATCTTCAACTTGGAGTCAAGAGATTAGGGTGATGCCTACCAATATCACAATGCATCCATTTTAGTTTTGGGCATTTGTTACACAATTCTCGGAGACTGTGGTTGGAAGTAGATCTAGAAGTGAGACTTGCTGATCCTGTCGATATGGGAGATGGGTCAGAAAGGTGACTGACTGTGACAAGGAGTGGGATGTTGTAAAAATATGTGTAATGCTACCGGCTGCGTCTGTGTAACCAAAGAATCCAAGCGAATTGTTGCGACCAAGCATTTAAAGCGAAGCTTGTTTGTCGTCGCCGACGCCCTTGTTTGTGGAAGAGCGATGAAGAGACATCTATTGGCGTCAAAAAGACCATCGATATTCAAACAAGAGATACGAAAGCATTAGCCGCATCACTCCTGGATTATTATTGTTTGTGTAAAATGGTTGTGTGAATTCAAGCACCTCTGGGACCAATGCCACGATAAGCTAAGAAAAACGTGTTATTTTACAGTTCTTTGCTCTGATTTATTGTAGAATTAATTGACTGCTATTAAATTCATAGCTACAGGAAATATACTCGCACACACACATATATATTTAATATATATATATATATATATATATATATATATATATATATATATATATTAAATATATATATATATTAAATATATATATATGAAAATTATTATATTAATAATTATATATATATATATATATATATATATATATATATGAAAAATTATTATAGTAATAATTATGTCAGCCCATTTGAGAATTCTGTTCTTACTGTTAAGAATTTTAAAGTTGAAATAAAAGTCGATCACTTAATCTTAGATCATGATGTTATAATTATTTGATCACTATAGATGAACGTCTCGATATTTAAAAATAAATGTTTAAATTTCAACGATATTTCTCGCTGTTAAAGTTTGCCGTGTGGATTTGTTCCTTGCTAATGGAGTCAGAGATACCTTCGTCGCCGGGTTCGAATCTCCCGACCGGCGGTAATCGTGACACCCTGCACTGATGATTCCCGAAAGGATGAAACACTATTTAAAAAAAATTATTATAGTAAATGCCAACCCCTTAAAGAACACGGTTCTTATTGTTGAAAACTTTACAGTTGAAATAAAAGTCGGTTATAACTATACATACACACACACACACACACACACACACACATATATATCATAACTATGTGTGTGTAGTCATTGTGTATGTGTGTGTATACACTCATATATTGCCTTAATGTATTTCAGAAAATTGATGCAATAGCCCCGATCGAATTCGAACTTAGTTGGTTAAATGAATAAAAGCTTTGTCTATCAAAAAGACAACCCGATTTAAATTTCAGCTTGAAGTACTTGCCTATCTAGCATCACTTTATAGATATCGTACAGCAAGAAAGTCTGCAGATTACTACTAGAGGGCGTCATTATTATTCTTGTCAAATAAAAAATAATTATTCTCTTTAAACTTATACTCCAAGTTATTAGTTTATATAGAAAAAAGTATATTTTCTTATAAGTGGGGCCATTCATCGGTAGCTTTGGCTCGCTTAAGTTTGATAAAGCATTTTCCTTGAACTTCTACGCTTATTTGTCACGCTTGTTTGATACAAAAAAGGTCATTGGTCATTATAATTGTCTATCATACTTATGTTTGGTATATCATTATCCTTAATTCCTTACACGTAGCTGTCAAGCTTAATTTTAACAGAGCATTGTGTTTAACCCCTTATTCGTGTCTGTTACGTTTACGGTTGATACAGTTTTTCCTTGATCCCTAAAGCTTGTACGTCACGTTTAAGTTTGCTAGATCATTTACCTTAAACTCTTACGCTTAAGTTTGATATGACATTTTCTTTGAACGCTTACGCTTGTCTATCACGCTTAAGTGGAAAGGAGCATTTTACCGCTTAATGCGTAAATTGAATGGACGCATCTTAAGTATTGATCTAATTTTGATGATCTGCTGAATCGTGCTTGACGCGACGCTCAAATGTCTCGGCAAAACTAAAAAAAAAAAAAAAAAAAAAAAAAAAAAATGGCGTCTCTCCTAAATCTCGGAAATAAAATACAAAACAACATTAACGTTTACTTCGTGTGATTTCCACGAAGTCGCGATAGCGCCAAGCTTTGCGGGCTTTTCGAGTTTTTTTTATTGTCAACAGAGGCCCATTAGCAACAGTGTTTATGACAGGTGAACACCTTAGGAGGACAGTAATTAGCTGGACGACTGATTAGTCATTCAGCAACAAATGGTATTTATACTGCCAATGCTAATGAAGACGGCGGACAAACCATTATGTAAATTGCTTGGAATCCGTAATACATTAAAATATCTTTTGTCGGGGATAATACATGAAAGTCAACGTGAAATCTCAATGGATACAACTTTTAATTAGTGCCTTTCGTAATATCAACGTTTGCATTTCACTTTTTTCACATTCTATTTATACACTAGTGACAATTGATTTCGAAGAGTTTCGATCAATGTCTAGAATATCTCATGTATCTCAATCTGAAATCGATTTTTCATCGCCAGTTGGTGTCTGAACGGCGCAGATAACAACGAACAGCCTAAGACAGTTTGCTTTTTTTTAATTGTAGACTAGAGGGAGTACCTGGCCTTGCCCGGGTGTTTAGAGGTGTAAATGAAAAAAAAAGTGTTAGTAGTCAGGCAGGTTCCAACCCGTGACGCGAAGGCGGAAAAGAAAGTGAAAGAAAAACGTGACATCTTATCACTACACTACAAAGCCATAGGAAGTAAAAAGCGTTCAAATTTAGTGATGTCAATGAAAAAGGTGATTTGCTAAGTGAATACACAGGTGCAGAAATGGACATTGGCTGAAGGCCAGTTCAGCTTTCCGCTGTTTCATTTATTTGTTTCCCTACGATGTTGGGGAAAACCAGCTCCCCATAAAAAGAGAGTGTCCAAATAAATAGAAATTGTCTGATATGAGGGGTTTCCCCCACATTGATCAAAGCTAATCGTCTTCTGGACGTGCCTGCGGAAAAGCCGGGAAGCTGCTTTTGCTTTCGATTAGTTTCGCTTTTATACAAGAAACACAAACACGCGAGAGGATGGAATAGCGTGAAGTTTATAAAAGTCGATCAAAATAAATCTAGAGACGACGTCTCTTCGTAAATATTACAATCTGTGGAGTATATAAAAAGTTCTAACACATAGAAACCCCCCTGGAGAACTCCCGCGAGAAAAGCCTTTGCTGGGCATACAAAAACGCGTGCGCCACTTTTGCCTTTATATATATAGATTAGCAATTGGCCATTAAGACATACTTTTATATACATCACATGGTGTGCTTAAATGATGACCGATTTAAGTACAGACTAAGCTCATCGTGTTTCAATTAAACAATGCTACGGGGACAACTGTTTTAATGTAATTATCGGGTTATCTAGATACAAATGTTTGTGCTTATCCAATAATTATATAAGCATAAAAGAAAGCATGATTGAACGTAAAGTACTCACAGGAATATCCGGTATTGTTCTTCAAATATGATGGCAGTATTATAAACAGCATATATAAATATATATCTTCATATATTTTTATTATTCCATGAACGAATTTAGAAAATCAAGTGACTCATTTAAATTTACAATATTAAACGAATCTCATGTTTCCGATTTTCATAGATGACAACCGATAATTAGTCTTATTTCCAATCTCCTGTTGTCATCTGCAGTTTTATTTTCACAATTATTCTGCCGATGAATCCTCCGAAATTGCTGAACTCAGGAATCTGTCCGTTAAGCTTGGGAATTTTCACGTGACTCGGAACGAAACCCTTAATTTAATCCACGAAGGTAGCATGTTTTCGTTCCGTCAACCATGACTGGGTATGGGTTCTAAATAATTTGTAATTGTATTCTGAGTATCGCCCGTACTATAGATTTAACCTTTTATTTCCAAAGGCTTGTCACTTGTGACTAAATTTGTCAAATACTTTATCCGTTACGCCAATGGGTTCTTTTAGACAATGCTACTATGAATTTTTGGAATCTTAGGCCTATTTTTTCTTGTGTTGTTCCCAATTCCGATAAAATACATCTGAAGAATGTTGGGGCTTATATCGGTTGAACCGTGAAAATAACACTCACGATTAGAACAAAAATTCAAATAATCCAAATATGTTTTGAAGTAACCCTTCATTAAATTTACCTACTGTTCAAAAACCCCCAAGAAACATACATTATTAAATTTTATTAGAGTATTCCGTGGTGGGGTCTGTTTGTTGCGGTGGTTCTCTGCGCCGATTATGAAGTCATCGTCCCGTGTTCAATTCAAGGCTAAACTAGAATGTTTACTGTTGAGATGATACCCTATTGAAGGGTATGACTCCGGTAATTCCTTGTACCTTTGGGTTAAATACCTTCACTAAATCTATCCTACGAATATAACAGAAGAGAGATAAGGTCCGTCAGTTACAACTTCCTCAAGACATGTTTCGTAATTGTGTACCAATTCCTCCACCTCTTTTTAGTTATGAGATTAAAATATATGGTCGTTCGTAACTAAAAGTGACATGTTTTATATTAATAAATTCGTATTAGTGTATTCGGGCATCCAGTACAAATCGCTCTTGTTATGTAATGAAAAAAACTGGCCTTTGAAATGAGGAAAACTGACCACCTGCCAAATGTACTTAAGTGGTCAGCAATGAACAAAGGCCCGACAGAATAAATCGATGGTTTTGTTTTGTTTATTTGTCCGTGTTGTATTGCACTATGATACATTCGCGTTCACGAGAGAAGTGTGGATGCTGTCGTTGAAGAGGATGACGAGAGAAATGACGTAAATGTATAAGAGTTACCTTTTCCTTTTGTCGTGTGGTTTTGTTTCCTCCTGGTAGGCTGACGTCATCCCGACAAAAAAAAAACAAAAAAAAAACGGTTTCTTTTCAAAGATGCACGAGAACAGCCACTTGGTTGCATTGTCTGACCCGGTCTCACATACACACACTTATACACATCTATACACATAAAGCACGCACATACTTGTACATATGTACGCACATAAAAGCACACGTTAATTCACACATTGCACAACCACACATTTTAACGCTTATGAACACACCCACTGATATAGCGGTACATATACACACTTATGATTTAAGAAATGATATACTTAAAATGTCTTAATTTCAGTCTATGCGTTTAGCAATATAAATGCAATTGTACACTTAAGTGGGATAAAGCAATAAACATTCTATTTTTAAATTGAGTTGTAACAGACTTGCCCCAAATAAATAGCTTCAAAACCCTTACTTCAGATTTTTATATTATACATGAGCAAAACTGATTCCATCTTATTAAGTTTAACAACGGATTTGTTTTTGTTTTTTTTTTTGTTTTTGTTTTTTAACCCATTAGGTCCCACTGTCCTATGAATAAGACGTGAAATAGTTTCTTTTTAAAATCTATAGGATAATATAAAATAGTACTGCTTTCATCAAAAAGGATAAGATTAATCTATACTCATCAACGAGTTAGTGGAACCCTCTTAAAAATTATTGTTAAATTTTCTAAATTTATATTTGTTCGATGATGCGTGAGCGCATACGAAATTTTTATTATTTATGAGCGTATACGAGGTGCTTTAAATACGTTTAAAAACTTTTGCACATGCATTTAAAATTGTCGTAGACTCTTGAAAATTCAGCATGCTATTGCTATACAGCATATAAGATGATTGACAATTTTTTATGGCTTCGGGTTCAAAGGAACAGCTACAACAAGAATTGGTATATACCCTACTAAAACCTGATTATCACAGCTGGTGACTTTTAAAAATGCGATCTGGCCGTGAGGACACTTGAGAAGAACGATATGCTATAAAATTATGTTTTAAACTTGAAAAAATGTCACAGACACTTATGGAATGCTTCAGTCTGATATTGGGCCATCTTGCGTAAATCGAGCGTTAGTTTTTGAGTGACATAAGAGATTCATGGAAGTGAGGGAGAATGAGAGGCGTGGAAGGAGTACGAAAGTCAGAGTACCAATTTTGATTTGCCAAATAAAGAATTTCATGGATAAGGACTGTTGTATGCCTATAGAAACAATAAGTGCACAGTTTGATGCCAGTGAGGACCGTATGCACAATTATCCGCGATGAACTGAAGATGTGGAAGATTTGCACAGTTTTTTCCCCAAGAGTACTCCATCCTTGTCACAGATGGTCATCAAGACAGTTCTTCCCCCTAACTATAGTCCAGACCTTGCTCCCTATGAATTTTAGTTATTCCCCCAGCTCAAGGAAAACCTTAAAGGCTGTCGCAATGAAATAATTAAGGAGATGAAAGAGGATGTAACGAGGGTCAGTAACACGTTCACACAAGATGACTTTCATGGGGCCTTACAGAAGTTGTTTGAAGGATACAACAAGTGCATTACAACGGGGTGAGAATTGGACTAGAGTTTAATGTGTGTACTATCAATAAACGTGCCCATACGAAAAAAATGTCTGGAAACTTATTGAAGACACCTCGTATATCATCGAAGTGGTCGTGATTAAGCGACTATCGACTCGAATTTACAAGTAAAAGAACGAAAGGTAAGAATATTGACTCGCATAAGAATCGAAGTACATGTTTATCTCCTTCGCAGGGCGGAGATATATGACATAAGGCCTGAAGATTTGAAAGGTCAGTACTCTCGAGGAACATCAATCCGGCCTTCAAAAATGCCTGGACAGTTCCGTCGGCATTTCCTGGTAGAGGCGTTGTAACAGAACGCGTAGAAACGCGTGTGAGGAAATCAGCAACAGCTACAGAATAGCTGGCTAGCGAAAATATTAACGGCAGCAGCTGTTAAAGTATGTATGCAAATTAGCAAGTGTGCGCGAGCTTGACTCACAAGAAAAGGGAGAGAAAATGCACCAACTGGCCGAGAGAGGAGCATGTCGAGTGCCAGACAAGATGAATGCGTTAAAGTTGACGAGGGCGAGAAACGTGTGTTCGAAAAGACTTTGGAAATATAATGAGATTCGTTGTTTTGGAAGAAACAAGAACAAATGCATTTCATTTGCACTTTAAGAAATCTCAGTCGGATTTTTATTTCTTTTTTTATTTCTTTTTGTTTGTTTGTTTGTTTGTTTGTTTGTTTGCTCCTGCGATATTACTGCGTCTCAGGCGATTAACTATAAACGAGCCCATTGCCAAATGGGGAAGGGAGATGCAAAACCTGGGAGGGTGGGTCTCCTAGAACTGCTCAGGGCCAACAGCATTTCGCAGTCAACAGAGAGAATAGCCTATACTCTGTTGACTTTGGTGTCGACTCAAAAATCCTGACTAAAGAGAGTGATTTATTTTGAAATCATCATCATCATCATCATCATCATCATCATCATCACCACCACCACCACCACCACCACCACCACCACCGATTTTAAATGCTAGCACGAATTGAAAGACATTTCAAAATCGATTTCAGAGCTAACCTATCTCTGGTCAGGTTTTTATTTATGAGTCTCCTATATGTCTATTTTTTATCGCTTATTCACGTGTTTTCCTTGCTACCTGCAACTTCAACTATTTAGCATCTACTAATTCAAGACACCCCAGCTATTCTTTCAACGTGTTCATACTATCGAAGTCTATTGTTCTGAACACATTCCTCTATACTGTTTATATTCAATCTTATTAAAACTAGGTTTGTTTTTAAGATTCACCTTACACATTCATCGCATCATTCTGATATTATTTCTCTCTATGCAACGCATGTCCTCAACACCCACTACCCAGGTTTCATATCATCAAACTGTATGCACATACCTTATAAACCTTTCTTTAATCAACAGTGGTTTCCTTGAATTTACTTCATCTATTCCTAAGTCTTGCAGCCATGCTAAAATCTTCATCCGATTCCATAACGATAACGCCATGGTAATACATGCAGGGTTTCTTAGAACTGTCAAAGACAAGCAACAGAAAAGAAGTCATCTCAACGATAGTCTATACTCTGGGGGCTTTTGGACTGAATAAAAGAAGGAGCTGAAAAAGTCAGCTGGTTTTCAGACGTTGCTTCAACAATAGTGCGTTTTCGCGTGAGAAAAATAGCGCTACCAAGCGGTTGATACATGTCTGTCTTTTAATTCGTTGTCATTTGCATTCTTTTTCCTTTTTCTTTCTTTCTTTTTCAAAACCGTTTTTGCTTTTGTGCGTGTCGTGTCGGCTTATATCTCAACGGGATTTCCTTTTAAGGTTTCACATAAGTAATAACTCAAGGGAATATTCCTTTCATTTACGCCGCAACAACTTCAAAATGGAAATAGATCAATGATTAAGGGATTATAAATCGATATAAACAGATCGATAAATGTTAAAGAAAATACTTATATGTAAATAAGTTTAGACGATATAACAAATATTACTTACAAACAGATGAATTTGAGAACCACCACGTACATCGGGACTAAAGCAATATATATATATATATATATATATATATATATATATATATATATATATATATATATATATAAATGTAAAGTTGGTTCGTTCTAAAGAAATAAAACCATGTTTATACGTTACCAATTAATTTGAAATTTTCAGACAACCCATTTTTAGAGTCGAGATGTGTTTTTATGTTATTAAAATAAATTTACCTAATTTAAATTAAAATATTAAATAAAATAAATATATTTATTTATCGTTTCTGCGAATCTGTTCTGTTGATAAAACTGAACTTCCGGTTCGATTCATTTCACAGCCACGAATTGACGAAAGGTTTAATTTTCTGTTAACTCGATAAGTAAAAAAAAAAGCAAAAAAAACATATTTCATTTGTTTATCTTCCAAATTTTTTAATTTACACATCTTTTCTTTATTATATAAGGCCAAAAAAAAAAGGTTTGTTGCTTGCTTTTGAGTTTTTTTTTTATATATAAGATTACTCATGCAGAGAGTGATCCGTGCTGAAATAATGTTATTATTTAAAAAGTCATTCTTAACATGGGGAGTTAAGGATGTTTTGTACCTATTCTGTACTTTAACCTTACAATTGAATAAATAAAAAAAAACGTGGAAATATGATTTAAAAAATAGCGCGGCTCTCTGCATTAGCACCATTTTTATTTATTGTTGTTGTTTCACGAATTTTCGGCCAACTATTCCTCTGGCCTTCATGAAAAGAAGTCCTTTTATAAATGTTCAGTAACTTTTTCCTTTTATTATTCTTAAAGAGTAAAACTTTTCTTATTCATGAAAGGAGTTAAGCCTACGTAAATAAATAAATGTTTGTACACGTGACAAATTATCAATAAATCGTTTAGTTACTTTTTTAAAAAATGTTTGTAAAAGTGCGAAAGGCGACGTTGTTGTACAAACATTACTCCCATGCTTAATTTCTATACTTATAGGTTTTTGGAATTTTTTTTCACTGGATTATTATTGATTGGACACTAATTAAACAGATTATTAAAAAAAAATGTAAAAAAGAAATCATTATTTCGACATTTGAAAGTGGTGCTCACTTTTTAGTTACAACGTTCTGATAAATCAGTCACCCATTTTGTAAGCAATAAAAACGCGGTATATCAAAACCATAGAAAGTAAAAATAATGAGTCTCTACCGCATTTGTAAGTCAGAAATATATTTGTTTCTCAAAGAAAAAAAATAGAGAGAACAGGACTTTTTTTTATTGTTTTCATGAAAATAAAGTTTCGAGATTTTTAATTATTTTTTTTTTTTTACTTATTTAGTCAGTTTGTGTTTTTTTTTTAATTGTTTTTGTGAAAGGTGAGTTTTTTTTCAAAACTTTTGTTTTGTTTCTTTTTAATTTTTTTAAAGTATTATAAATTTCACTAACATGCTGGAGAAATGTTTAATAATTTGGTATTTTTTTAGCTTAGGTCCACCTGCACAATTTTCCTTTCAATGACGACATTTATAGGTTTCCGAGTATGCTGAACACGCAAATTGCATTGAAATTTTGCGGAAATAAATAGTTGTATTATGCATTGTATTCTTCGGCGGCCATCTTTTTACGTGCACACGCGCCATAAACAAATACACACACGTAAAAAAGATGGCCGCCAAAGATTACAATGCATAATACAACTTTTTATATCTTGATAACTACTTATTTCTGCAAAATTTCGATGCGATTTTCGTATTCAGCATAGTCGAAAACCATTTCAAGTCGTCATTTAAAAGAAAATTGAGGAGGTGGACCTAATCTAAAAATTTACCAATAATTTTTAATCCCGTACGCCTCCCGATACATTGCTTCGTCAACATGCGACCATTTTATATCTCCCGAAGACACTTCCGTATTTAGAAAAAAAAAAAATAAATAAATAAAAAGTGACCGATTTACCAGAACGTGGTAATTAAAAAGTGAGTATCCCTTTCAAATGTTGAAATGATTTTTTTTTTTCAATTTTTTTTCATAATCTGGTTAGTGTTCAATCAATAATAATCCAGTGAAAAAATTAAAAAAAACCTATCAGTATAGAAACTCCACCACGTAAGTAAATAAATAAAAAATGTTACGTGCGCATGCGTTAGCCTTGACTAGGGGGTTACTAAGGGAACGACCATTAAATAATTCTGCGGGTCGCCATGGAACTCAACGCCCAAGGAGTATCAAAATAGTTTTCATGAAATTTTTTTTTGAAAAGTGGGTGATCACTTTTCCATCTAAATTTAACTTAAAATGAGCACCCACTTTCTGGCCACCTGAGGAAGGGGCATTTATTTTCGTGTTTATTGGCTTAAAGGTTTTTTTTGACAAGGCAGTTTGGTACGCGAATGCATATTTAGCAGTTTTCGTTTATGCTCACGCATAGCATAAACAAAGGCTACGTCTGTGAAATGGAAAATAGTCCCAGAGTTCAGGGGTTAATATCATGCAAAAGAAATCAAACAAAAAGACTTTTTAGCCAAGAAACACACAGAAAGAAAAAAAAATAGCATCCATTTTTTTTCTATCGAATTCATTTGCTGTTTTTATTGAAAACTATTTTCCCCCGGATTTTTTATATAATTTTCCATTAAGGGCTGTGCGTCTCACGTTCGTAAATAACAACATTTTTTTTGTAGATTTTGGTGTGCTAAAAACGAATCTGCAAACCGTTTCCGTCACAAAAAAATAGTTTTTATGATATGAAGAAATTACTTTTTCGAAAAAGTGGCGATCACTTTTCCATGTAAATTTAACTTAAAATGAGCACCCACTTTCTAGCCACCTGAGAGAGGGGTGATTTTTTCCCATGTTTATTGGCTAAATAGCTTTCGTTTATGCTTACGCATAGCGTAAACGAAGGCTACGGCTGTTAAATGGAAAATAGTCCCAGAGTTCAGGGGTTATTACCATGCAAAAGAAATCAAACAAAAAACTTTTTAGCCAAGAAACAGAAAAATGCCCCTCTCTCAGGTGGCCAGAAAGTGGGTGCTCATTCTAAGTTAAATTTAGATTGAAAAGTGATCACCCACTTTTCGAAAAAGTAATTTCATGAATGTCATGAAAACTTTTTTTTGCTAAGTAAACGGTTTGCAGATTCGTTTTTAGCACACCGAAATCTACAATAAAATATTTCGTTATATATGAACGTGAAACGGGCCTTAAAGTAAAATAATACCGGATTTTTTTGAGCAGATTTGCCGTTTAGTTGTACAAATATCCTCAAACCAGGTAATCACAAAAAGGGATTTTTAAAAGTCGT
Organism: Euprymna scolopes; assembly: GCF_053919585.1. Classification (NCBI taxonomy): domain Eukaryota; kingdom Metazoa; phylum Mollusca; class Cephalopoda; order Sepiida; family Sepiolidae; genus Euprymna; species Euprymna scolopes. The sequence continues at coordinate 67,113,591 of NC_136497.1, forward strand.
CACCTGTATCGAGCAAAAGTTTAAAACCACCGATTATATGCCAGCCTACATCATGGTAACATATATTGAGTGAGTTCCTAACAGTATTTTTAGTTTAAACTCATTTTCCCAAAATTTCCCCAAACTTAACATGTTCGATACAGTCTGCCGCCATTTGTATTTTTCAGATATACCGATAAACATTGAATGTTTTTGAACCGATTATACATTACATAAAAACACTAAAATCTTATCCAGTTAGGTAGAACACTTACTTTTCTTGCCTTTGATAACATTTATTTGTTATATATTTATTTTTTGACAACTTCTTTGTATCTGTGTTTAGTAATATAAACCCTTTTCATTTAATGTAACGTTTAGTCGGCTCGAAAAACAGTGTTTATTGGTGTATTTGAAAGCTACAAATGGTGGTGGACACTGTTGATTACTTTAAGTTAGAGAAAGTGAGTTAAAACTAAAAAAACTATACAAAATACTGTCAAAAACCTATCCATTATGCCAGCCTATGTCATGGTAACATATGTTCGGTGAGTTTCAGACACTGTTTTGTATAGTTTTTAGTTTTCAACTTACTTTCCCAAACTTAACGTATTCAACAGAATTCGCGACCATTTCTGTTTTTTGAGCCAATTAAACATTTTACATTACATAAAAACACTAAACAATTATCCAATTAGGTAGAAACGTAAATTACCTTACCTTTGCTTTCATTTATTTGTTTTTGGACGACTTTTTCGAATCTGTGTAGAGTAACCCCCCTCCCCCACCATCAACCAAATATTAATTACTAAATCACATTTTTTAAAACAACAAAAAAAAGCATTTAGCGTTTCAACATTTTTGCTACGTTCGGCTTCATCCACTGATTGTTGATCAAGTCCAAAACATGAATGATTGACAGAAACTCTCGAGGATCCAGATGAAATTCTGCAAGAACACCATTTTTTTCAGTTTCGCCTTCTTTTTCACTTTTTGCAGTGGATTGCTGTACTAATATAAGAAACATGCATTTTCTCTTTTATTAAATTTTTCCATTACACCAAATTGAGCCACTGCAACGCGTGGCAGGGTACAGCTAGTATATATATATATATATATATATATATATATATATATATATATATATATATATATATATTGCTTTAGTCCCGATGTACGTGGTGGTCCTCACATTCATCTGTTATATATATATATATATATATATATATATATATATATATATATATATATATATATATATATACATTCAAGCACGTTTGATTGAACCCGACGGTGTTATCCATTTTTCCGATTCTTTTAAATTCTCCGAGCGGTCATTCTTTTTTTTAATTTCAGCTGGCATATTGCATATTATGGCGCTCAAAAGTTATTATTCAGCTCTATTCGTCACAAGCGCTTTCGATCGATTGAAAAGATATCCAAAAAATCGGAAAAAATAATAACTCCGTCTGTTCAATCAGACGTGCTTGAATAATGACTTGCTGGCAAAATATACAATATATACATATATATATATATATATATATATATATATATATATATATATATATATATATAATACAAAATATAAAAATATATATATAAGCCTGATGAATTTTCACGAGAATTAAACGCGGAATATTCTGTGTAGCTAAATTGCCATATATATATATATATATATATATATATATATATATATATATATATATATAAGATGAAAAAGAAGGAGAAAAATACAAACAAGCTGATTAACCAGAAATGGCTTGGTATAGAAGATGTTAACGATGTACTGCTTAAATGTATCTATTTATATACAATTAATTAAATTACTCAAAAGCCTAAAAAATATCTTTATAATAATATTGTCATATTACACCGTGCAACATTTAAAAAATGTACAGAATCTCTGTGGCCATATTATATGCACAATGGCATACTAAATCTATTGTTTGTCCTCCTTGTTTTTGTCGAATTATGTAGTTTTGTTTTTGTTTGTTTGTTTGTTTGTTTGTTTGTTTGTTTTTTAATTGTCACTTTCGAAAATGTTGCCGAGCATCTTAGTGATTTGAGTGATGAATATGGCGGGAGATTCCATTAGGATATTTCAGTGATGGAGAAACAGTTTAAAGGAAACTGGAACTCTGATATATTGGCAGACAACTGCTGGAATATAAAAAGAGAGAATGACACTCATAAGAAGACAAATGTTGTTTACACCGCCAATTCCGTGTTTTTCATTCATAACCAATAACACTAAAATATGATTTATAGTACATGAAAATCTAGAGATGTAAAGGTCAGATCTAGTATCCGTATACTTTTTGTACCTCGAAACAGATACTATGATGTACTTTTTCGATTTGAAATTTGTTGTATAGTGTTATTGCTATGTTTACATATTAATGAAATATATAAAACAGGTGAGAGGATCGAGTATAGTAAAAGGCGATTCGAGGGCTCCTTTTTCATTAGCTAACACATTTTCCACTGTTACATTCTGTGATTCTGTGCGTATAACTGGCAGGTTATATTCGTGTCGCTGCGATGTATCTAAATCGTAATATGTTATATAGCCGTGTATATAACGAGTCTATATATTGATATAGTGTCTACATAAAAGTATGCTTACATGTCTGCTCTTTTTAGAGGATGGGCGTATACATACGTGTTAATGTTCTTCTGCGTGTGTGAGTGTTTACGGACAATTAAACACCTGGGAGACAGTTCTTAACGAAACTAATAACATTTCCTATGAGAATATCAGCAAAAGAAACGTACCTTGTTATGATTCACAACTCTATGACGTATAGTTCTTTCATGTTGCCATGCTGCTGAAATTCTTTCTTCTGAAAAGAAAAAGCACCAAGACGTTAATTATATTTTCTATGTATAATCATTGATTTTACGGGCTAGATTCCCTTCGGAGGATGCAACGCTTCATCTCTAGAGTTTTACATTGTCTCTAGTTAGCCAGACTGATCTTACAACTCCCCTCCTAAACTGACCTCCTCTGTGGACGGCTTAACTTTGCGTCTCTTGCAGACTCTCAGACTGAAAACTCCACGTATATAAATCAATCTCTTTCTGTATTTGATTCTCTGATGTCACTACTCAAGTGACTAACTCAGTCACCCTTTGATTATATCCTTATTAATGTTTAAAATTCCAGATGTTTTTAGCTGTAAATATGTTTTGGTTTTGCTAAGTTATTTATCTTGATTAAACTTGAGCTGTAAATATGCTATTGCGATTCAAAATCTGATTGTTTTATCTTCCTAAATTCCTTTTTGCTATTGTAACACCCTCTCTGAATATTTCGTAGTTAAAACATCTACATCTCTATAACAATAATCCCATAGCTTGTGTGACTCAACGACGCCTGAGAGTGCTAATATACAACATTTTTTCACCTCATGCTGGGTGATTAGCAAGGAGTCATCAAGTATCATTTTTTTAGACTCTGGCATAAATCAACCGAAAATTAGCGAATACTTTAACAAATAAATAGGGTTGTATGTGCATAACACAAAGAAAAAAACACTCAGATCGTTTAATAAGAATAAGCATCCACAACTTCATATACTCATCAAATTAGAATAGAAGTTACAATATGGTATTTTGGAGATAAAACCGTTTTTAAATGATCGTATCCTGCTCAAATTGCCAGAATCAACATAACAGAATCCAGTGTAACATGAATCTTATTCGAAATGAAAATCTACTGCAAACATTCAATTGAGATTTCGATACTATTCTACATGATTTAGAACTGCTACGTAGACGATTAGATTTCCAGTTAAAATTTACATCTGATTCAATACTCTAAATATTATTTGGTGAAGTCATATTTATTTGCATAGAAAATTTAAAAAAAATAAAGAACAGAGTTATGTATATTTGTCTGTGTGTCCGTTTCATGTTTTCTCGGAAACTACTGGAGCGATCTATCTTAAATTTTGTACAGACCTTTGTTACGATTAGGTGCAGCTAACTAAGTATTATAGTATCCGTTCGTTGCCCAGGTGGAGATTAAAATAAAATGAGCGCAGATTTAACGATATTCAATTTGGTATAAAGCACACAGTTAGATATAGTTAATCAACGGAGAACCATGTCACTTTATATAAAAACATATAAGATACTAACTGATATACACTCGAGAGTCAAAACAATGAAAAGAATATGCTGTTGTCGTAGCCCTACTTATAACTTTTGATTGGTTTTAAACGGGTTTATAAGTCTAATATCGATATATTGACTTGATTTTGAATGTTTAATTTCGCTAAAAATACATATACTCTTTAATAAAGCCTTTTTAATATAAACTCATAATATTTAATAGGAAATCCGATTATATGAAAATTAATGAATGTAACAATTGGGTTTATTTCCTTAACGAGACAAATCGCACAATTTCAAGTCCTAATCATAAATGCAATATCGTTTTTATATAAAACTTATATACACTCATGACCAAAAAAAAAAAACATGGGCCAAAAGTGAAAGAAGGAAGAAATCGATTTTTCAATATTTTTCCATTAATTTTTGTTCATTTTAACAGTAAATTTCTATTTTGCAAATCATTATTGTTATAGCATATAATAATAAGTGTAAAAATTAATCCTAAAAATGGTAAGGTCGTATCTTGGCGAGGATATAAAAAACCGAATTGCAGGATTAAGGCAATACAACATGACTTACAAGCAGATGTTTGATATTTTAAGAAAAGAAAAAGTGAAAACATCTATTTCTGTAATGAATCGAATTGGTCAAAGAATTTATTAAAGTAAATGTCTTGTTCTGTGTTATTAGTCTCGTTTAAGTTTCCTTGTTCAATTGTTCTTTGTTCAATGAAGCATTTAGTGCGAGGAAATGTATAAAATTTGTTTGGCCCATTTTTTTTTTTTTTTTTTTGCTCACGAGTGAATATGAGATATCAGTCGTATTTATTGTGGATATTGCTCGTGGAATAGCATATTTTATTAATTGATTATTATTTTTTAATTCAATGATTGTTATAAATATGCATATAATAAATGGTCTTCTTGTTTTATTTCTAGACATTTGTATTTGAATGTTTCTTCCTGGGATGGACAACGTGATTACTGTATTTATTTGCCACCAAAGCAAATAAGGCACAAGACCGTTTTTAATGTGGGGTAAAAACCAGCTCCCCTAAAAGTAGGCAAAAAGAGGGCACTCTGGTTACCAAAAATAATAATAGTCCCAGTATAGAGGGTTTCCCCTCCATTGACTGGTACAAATTATCTTAAGTGCAGCATCTGCAAACAGATACTACACTTTGAGGTATTTATTTGCTCCCTCACCGAGCAAATTAGGCACAAGGCCGATTTTAAAGTGAGGAGTGAAGGGGAAATGGGGACCAACTCCCCGGGGAGTAGGGGAGCTGGATAGTGACAATTGGTATGAAGGGTTGCCCCTACATTGACCAAGGTCTTATATGTGGGATTGCTCCCACATATGGTCTTTGCTTGCAGTATCTGCCGGAACAGATGGTATTTATTTGCTCCCCCACCGAGCAAATTAGGCACAAGGCCAATTTTTAATGTGAGGAGTGAAGGGAGGGGGAAAGGGAAAAAGGGGACCAGCTCCCGAGAGGTGGGAAATGGGAGCCGGTTAAAGGTCAGGCATGTGGGGCTGCCCCCACATCTGGTCTTTGCTAGTCATAGCTAGTCATAGCCTGCAGCATCTGCCGGAACAGATACTACACTTTGATCCTGGCCCGAAAGTCAGGAACAAAAGAAAAAAGGTAGGCCTCTTTTCTTGACTTGATTATTAACAAGTTGCGATATATTTCTAATTTGCAACTGTCATATAAAATTGATTTCTTCTTTGTTTTCCTTTCTTTAGATTACATCTAAAAAGAAAATAAGTGTATATCGAATATACCCAAGCGTTCATCCATATCTATCTGCATAAATAAATGAAATATATTTTGTTTCTTGTTGACAACAAAGTTAGGAATGAAATATTTATTATTTTTGATATGCGTATATTTTAGCAGTAAGCCATTTGGTTAAATACGCCAGATATTTTTTTAAAATTATTTTTATTGGTTTTTCTGTTTATTTTGGTTTCATGTGGTAAATTGTGTAATATGTGACCGGGTGATTTTTTATTGGCCATTTTCCCGAGCACTTTATATATATATATATATATATATATATATATATATATATATATATATATATTCTACACCCCTTTCTCTAATATCGCTTTTCTAATCATAATAACCATTTCTGTAAAGTCTGATAGATTTACTGGATCGTTGATACGATTTGGTAACTGAAACATATGTAACTAAGCAGATAAAACGGTAATATATATATATATATATATATATATATATATATATATATATATAACACAATTAAGCTATACAGAATTTCCCGCATTCCATGCACTCACAATTTTGTCAGACTAGAATGTATTGAATTCATGTTACCGGGGTTTTTTTAGATATGCAGATGGTGTTTTGTTAAAACAACTAATCCGATTAATTTATATTTATGCCAACAGGGTAATGTTTCCATTAGCCAATAGTAAGGCTTCTCTTAGGAAAAGATTTGGTTAACTTGTAATTCTTCTTTCTTTTGTTCTATTTTGAAAAGAGATGATTCACCTATTTCTCATGAATGTATCAAATTAGTAAGTGGCATTGTTTTAACGCGTGACTGCTTGTTTTTATTTAAGGTTTTTAAGTAGTGGTTATTTTCATTTTTTAACTATTATTTATTATATCTTCTCATAACAGCTTTTATATATACATGAAACACTACTACTAGTACTACTACTACTACTACTACTAATAATAATAATAATAATAATAATATGGGACCTTGGGAAGCTTATTTCCACTCAAATTCCAGTGAAGACCAATAGTCACTGCCAACGAGAAATCCGTGGCAAGCAGCTGTTGCGATAATGCACATTTATTCGCAAATACTATCGAAAGAGGTGGGGTGTACTAGAAATCCGGGGTGACTTGTTGTCACTCAGCTTCCATGGGACACCACAGGCTGTTTTCAACGAGAGATCTTTGATGACCTGTGTGAAAGCTCCTTGTGAGCCAATAATAATAATAATAATAATAATAATAATAATAATAATAATAATATGTACAGGAAGAAACAGACAGACAGACCAACAAACAGACAGAGAGACAGAAAGTATTGGAAAAGCAAGATCAGTACCTTGGGTTAGTTCTGCACTAAATCATTTCGTTATAAGATAAAAAAGGTACGTATACACAATAGTTTAAGATATCAGATTCAAGCTTCTGCTGTTCAGATTAAGATAGGTTGAAAAAAAAAAAAGCGCACATGTTGTATCATTCCAGTTTTGATTAAACAAAAGCAAATGGTAGAGTAAAAGAATACGTGGTTTTGAAGTAAAAAAAAACATTTAGCATTTGGTTGTCCAACCTTTATCTTCAATAACTCCATGAAAGTTATAACCCATGTAAATGTTACATATTTCATTAGTACAGCTTTTCCAGTTTCTCCCGATTGACACGTATTTCAGTCTCCTATTTAATTGATAAGAAGGTTTGCTCGACAAGCTGATCGTGGAAAACTCTCAACATTCGTTTCTGATGAAGTCTTTCGTTGTGTTTGGCGTATGTTTTGGGTAACTACTCTGTAGTGGGATAAACTCTTTTTCCCGATTAGTTTGGTTGTGTTTCTCTGTAAATTGAAAGACATGTATCTTTAGATTGCTGAGTTAACTCTCCTGCTATCATTGTGCAGTATTAAGAAATATCAATGAGTTTATTCCAGCAGCAACCATGTCAGATCTGGTCATAGAACCGACTCCATCATGTTTCAGAGATGCGGTTGAATCCTTTGAATTATAAGCGGGATTGTATTATTTGGATAATTCAGACGTCTGTTCTCATCTTCGAAATTATTCTCCCAACGTTTCTGTCCAGGTAACCTCCAACTTAGTTCGGTTGCATCTTGTCGAATTCGAGAATCTTTATATCGAACTCAACTATCTGTTGACACTTTCAAACAAAACATCCAGTCAGCTATGACCATTTAGAAGTACTGTATATTATAGTATCTAGTATTATCTATTTTGAGAATAGAGCTAATTATTAACTAACACAATCTTAATTTAGATGCACGAATGAATGAGTGCCTTGTCCACCAAAGTCGTGAAAGCGCTGAATTATTTCATACAGCGTATTTTGGGTAACAATATCCTGGAAGCGCCCATCCCTCTTCAAATTTAAGAGCACGTATAGCACCTAGTATTACAAAATAGTCACCCATTTTAATACTGATCAGGCTCAACGTCGCTTAACTAACGGGGATCGGTGTATCAATGTAATTATGCCGTATATCCTTTTTGTATCCGTCCATAAAATGTTGCCGCCAATCTTTACATTTGCCAATTTTAATTTGCTCCACCAATTTTTTATGCTTATCTGTGAACTGCATGTTTTTGGTATAGTCTCTTTATTTCTACTCTTGAAGTCTTTATAGAATAGGGGATTATGAAACCATCTCGTCAGAACTGTAACAATTGTTGGTGATGTAATTAACCGTGGTTTGTAGATGTTTCACTCACATATCTCGCAATGTGTCTAGCATCAGCTGATATTCAGTACGTTTTTTTTTCTTTATAATAACAATCCAAATTGTTACTAAAAAAAGGTTGGCTCTGGCGAACTATTTTTGTCTTTTCTCGCCTTAAAAACTATTGTGTCTCTCCCATAAACAACTGTTTGTTGCCTTTGTTGGTTCATCCTTTTAACAAGAATTTCAGTTTTAGACTAAAAACAAACCAAAAAACAAAAGTAAGCATAGAGAGTTAATCTTTAAAGATCTAATCAACACACATGCCAAATAAATACCTGCCGTTAACGTGTTCCAATGCAGTTAATTAGTTGTGAAAATGCGTGGGTTTTAACAAAAAGGTGTTATTATCTAAGCTTTCACATATAATATATAAATTACCAGAAAATAAAACCTGAAATCTGAACCGATACCTCATATTCATTCTTTCATCTTAAAACATAAACGTCTTCAGTGATTATCAAAAACAAAGTAATTGGTTTTGCTATTCTAATGCTATGCTACAAATCCTTGTGGACAATTCTTGTACGGATTTTGGCAGCCTTAATCTTAATCTAGTTTTTAGATGTACAATCTTATTACTTATCAAAATCAGATCAATTACTTTTTAACTGCAAATCCTCACCTGGTCGCCGCCACACATGCTTAAGGTCATCAGAACCAAACAAATTAAATTTCGTTTTATCACACCATAGACATGATTCCAGTAATCTATGGGCTTTGTTGACATGTCCTCAACAAACGGTTTGCGGACTTTCTTGTGTATTGCCTTAAGAAGAGGCTTCCTCCTGATGTGACAGCCATGAACACCAATTTCAGGAGTACAAAGATAAGCGTGTCATGCCTACAGTAAAGCATGGTGGTGGGGATGTCATGGTCTGGGGCTATATGAGTGATGCAAGTACTGGAGAGTTACATTTCATTGAGGGAAACATGAACTCCAACATGTACTGTCAAATACTGCAGCAGAGCATGATCCATCCCTCCAGAAACTGGATCGCAGAGTAGTGTTCCAGCATGACAATGACCCAAAACACACATCCAAGACAACCATTGTTTTACTGAAGAGGCTGAGAGTAAAGGTCATGGACTGGCCAAGCATGTCTCCATACTTGAACCTAAGAGAACATCTTTGGGGCATCCTCAAGCAGAATGTGGAGGTGTGTACAGTCTCAAATATCCGCCAGCTCCGAGACGTCATAATTGAAGAGTGGAAGAGCATTCTAGTGGTTACATGTGAAGCTCTGGTAAACTTCATGCCAAGGAGATTAAAGGCAGTTTTGAATAATTATGGTAGCCACAAAAAATATTGTGAGTTGAATGTTAGTATTGAAAACTTTTGTAAGGAGTGTACTCACTTTTTCTGCCGAGGATTTAGCTATTAATGGCTATATTTTGAGTTCTTTTGAGAAGAAAATAAATTAACTCTGTTATATATGCTACAGACAGACTATTCATTGTGTCAAAAAATCATTTTTCAGTGTTGTCCCATGAAGAGATATGCTTAAATATTTAAAGAAATGTGAGGGATGTACTCACTTTTTTTGATAAACTGTATATATATATATATATATATATATATATATATATATATATATATATTTCAAACAATTTTAAAAATTACCGTGTTAAAAAATTCTCAGAAACTGTAAGGAACAGAGAACCTTTTTTTTTTGTTGTTGGACGTTGGTTACCATAGCAACCAAATATATTACGTTACCTCAAATCGGCTGGGAACAGTGGAGATAATGGCCTAACAGGATATAAAAAACTGTCGCTGATAATGCACTGCTGTCCTGTTCTGCCGCTCAGCTGTAGTGTCGGTAATAATTCTCAGGTAACAAATGAAAGAGAAAGAAAATATTATTTCAAAGCAAAGCCTGGAAAAAGCATGGCTTACTTAGACAAAGTCGAGCATGAAAAATAATATGGTTAAGATTTAAACATGGAAAGATAAAACGAGTAGTTGTTTAAACTGGAAAAGAAAAAGCCGAGATATTCTATTAAAAAATATAATAAATTTGTAACTTAAAATATTACAGTATTGATTAAGAATTGATTATATAATGTTAAATTGATTTTTTTTTTAATTCATAATGCTGCAATATTTTAAGTTTAAATTTATTATATTTTACTAGAATATCTTGTATTTTCCTTTTCCAGTTTTAACAACTGGTCTTTTTACTTTTCCGTGTTTAAATCTTAACTATATTACTTTTCATGCTTGCATTTTTCTATGTAATATATACATGTTCAGTGATTTATTGAGACAGAATGACGGCTAATAAATCAGTGTTAGATGCCATGTGAATAGCCATACGGATTTCCTGGTGAACCAAGTGCAAAAGAGATTCAGACAATTGCACTTAAGGGAACAGCGAGGATACTAAAAAGAGCTCTCGGTTGGTTTCAATAAAAAAGCGGGGCAATGTTGGCAGCTGGTTTGGCTGCCTCATACCCGGCATTACAATCTTCAAAGGAAGAAAAATAAAAATAAAAATTTAAAAAAATTTTAAAAAAGTAGTTAAGTAACTGATTACTTATTAACAAGTTTCTTTTTGTAAAATATATTACAGTAGAAACATGTGATGCTGATCGTTGATAAAATGGCATTATACTTAGTTTGGATGTGGAATTGCCATAAGCCGTAATACAAGTTCAAAATATGACGGATATGTTAACCATTTGCATTATGATATACGCGTGTTTGATTACTTAACCTTTGTAATGTTAGTTTATAGGCTGGAGATTAAATAGATGAACGTGGATGCAAACGGTTCAACTCTTTTTCACCATCGACCAGGTGGATACATGATAGAATATATTTAAAATTGGACCTCAATTTGCTATGAAAGTCAGGATTTATTTTAAGGTATTTTGCATAGAACGATTAGTACACTTTACTTTTTTTAAGAGAATTATCCCAATGACGTGTTTAATAGTTTTTCAATAATCATACACTCATGAGCAAAAAATAAAAAAAAAATGGGCCAAGTGTGAAAGAAGGAAGAAATCGATTTATCAATATTTTCCAATAAATTTTTGTTAATTTTAACTGAAAATTTCAATTTTACAGATCATTATTATTATAGCATATAATAAAAAGTGGAAAAAATTAATCTTAAAAATGGTAAGACCGCATCTTGGCGAGAATATAAAAAAACCGAATTGCAGGGTTGAGGCAGTCGAAAATGACTTACAAGCAGATGTTTGATATTTTAAGAAAAGAAAAGGTGAAAACATCTCTTTCGATAGTGAAGCGAATTGGTTAAGGGTTAGAAGTCGAACGCTTGGTAAAAGAGAAATCTGGATCTGGTCGCCATAGATCATCCACTTTGGAGGACAATCACAGGCTTAAATTAACTGTTTTGAAGGATTGAAAGAAAACTTATGTTGACCATAGCAAAGAATTTAAAAAAGGGCTGGAAATTCTCTTTCTAGATATACAATATCTAGACGAATGAAAGAAATCGAATTTTCTTCTAAAAAGTGTGCATTTTTATCTAAGAAGAACATCAATGATAAAAAGAGATGTTATGGCAAGAAAGATACAGACTGGTTCAGGAATGTTTTTTGGTTAGATGAATCAAGATTTTGTCTTGTTAGAGCTGCTCCCGATGCTCCGAGCGGTGCAATCGAAGAACTAGAGAAAGATTTTCGCCAAGTTGCATAAAAACGACAGTTAAATACGGGAATGGAGTGATAATGATATGGGAAATTTTACTGCAGCAGGAGTTGAAAACATATTAGATGTGAGAAGTCAATCAATGCATAGAAATACATTCGAATATTAGAAACAGGACTGTTACCAAGTATCCAGAAGCTGGGAATATCCCAGAACATTATTTTTCAACATGATAATGCCCCTGCACATACTGCTAAAGTCACAAGTAAATGGTTTTCTGATAATTCAATTAATGTGATATTTTGGCCCGGTAAAACCCCCGATTTAAACCCAATCGAGAATATTTGATTCATAATATCTCTGCATTGCCAGAAAAACTTTTGAGAAGAATGACAAACCGTGGGAAGCTGTACAAAGCGAATGGAATAGCATCTACTCTTCACAGTGTTTCACTTTGGTTAAGAGTATATCTAAAAGGATTGCTCTTTTACGGAAATCAAAAGGGAATGCGATTCCATCTTAAGCATTTATTAACGTAAATGTCTTGTTCTGTGTTATTAGTCTCGTTTAAGTTTCCTTGTTCAATTGTTCTTTGTTTAATATAGCTTTTAGTGCAAAAAAAATGTATAAAATTTGTTTGACACATTTAAAAAATTTTTTTTTTTTTTGCTCACGCGTATATATAAAATTTATCAAATTCTACATCGTGTCGCTTTTTAAATAAGTGAACGTTTGGTTGAACTTAAATCTAAATCAGATTTACGTACATGCTCATTTAAAATGTCTTATTACATTTAAAAACGACTCTATACGAACAGCTGTTCCAAAAGTAAATCCTCCTATTTTATTTCAATACAAAAAGTTTAATGGATGCAAAGACGGGAGTGGTACCGTTTGAACGAGCAATCTTTAGTGCTGCGGAATTTATTTTTTACATAGTCAGCACCATCCTCAATGTACTTTTGCCAAAGATTTAATGACCCATCTCTGCTCTGACGCATGTCCATTACAAAGGCCACTTTCAGAGAGTCTAACACCGTCATTATCTGCAATAGAGAGATGAAACTTTCAAGTCATCAATACATAAGCTGAGCCTGGTCAGTACTAAATGGTTTCCAGTCGTCCTGGTCTTCTCCTTGTCACTGGACTCAAACAGTGTCGATTTAGGAGAGGTGTGGTTAGGGATTTCGCGACCCTTGCCTCACAATTACACGCGCAACTGCCCCTACAGGAGTATCCTTTGTCTTTCGAGACTGAAAGGAGGCATTGATCGAAATAAGGTTGGTTATCATAACAATGTAATTTGCAATCCTTTCTGGTCCATTCGAGTGAAATATAAAATAGGAAGTATTACTTGTAGAGCGCCCCTCGTATTTCTTATACATATAACTAGAGAAACTACAAATGATTGCCTTTCTTGGCCTTTTGGATTTTATCCTTTCTCGCTCATTCCGTTATTTTTTATGAATCAGATGATTATATTTTTGGCAGGGGTTTCCCTGATACTTTTCTAGTTAAAAGTTGTTTATAGGATATGTACGAGAGGAACCACGTGATAGTTGCTAACATCTAAAGTGAAAGTGATTCGAACTTGGCACACACAGGGTGCCATCTTTGTCGTTAACCACTTAGTCACCGTTATCCCCAAATATTTGTTCTGATAATACAGTTCACCGTTTTCTCTCCTCGGTCAATGAAGGATAAATACTTCAGTATTGAGACAATTTGTTAAATTGTAATTCTGATCTCGAATTTCCCTTTGTAAGGAGCTGCATTTTTACTACATAAAAATTCAACCTTGTGTATAACTCTGCCCCCGTGGGGAGATAAGTATGTAAGGAATTTATATAATTCATAAGGGGAAAATACATTTAACGTCACTATAATGCTAAAAGAATCGTGCTTCTCACTCTCGCCAGATGTATGTGCAGTCGAGGGAGTTATTTACTTCTTATCGACACAAAGTCGGCAAGAGGGTGAGGCGTGAGCCAGTGCTTCAGGAGGAAGAGTAATCCGACCTGTTAAAAATTGCCTTGGCAGCCCTGTCGGCATTTTCTGGTAGTGATACACCAGATGGCTCTATTCAGCCTCCGAAGACAACGGATATCCTTTGTAAGGGTAGCTGCGCGTGTAATTGTGCGGCAAGGGTTGTCCAATCACCAACCATACATCTCCTGATAAGGCACTGCTTGAGCCCAGTATCAAGGAGAAGTGCTAGATAACTGGAAACAATGTCGATACGAGTGGAGAGCACTCACAGCACCTGGAATTTCCAAATGATCATCCATTTAACTACTGACCAAGCTCAACGTTGCTTAACTTCGGTGATCTAACGGTAACAGGTATGTCAACGTGAATTCGGTCGTATGTACACATCAGATCGTAAGCACTAAACTTACTAAACTAGAAAGACGATGGTCAACGACTTGGAAGGATGGACCTCCTAGAACTGTATAAGGGACCAGCTGTTCCTCAGTTTACGAGAGAAAAGGACATTTTAAAAATTGCTTATAATCTGTTGGCTTTAATATCGACCATTTTGATTGTATTTTTGTTTTTGTTTTTTTTTTTTACATAGTATCAACTCATAAAAATGCCCTTATTGTAATGCCGCCACAAGAAGACTGTTATGAAATCAAACAATTAGTAAACACGCTTACATCACTGCGGTAACGTTATATTGCAGTTGAGAACAGTTGCCATGGCAACTACTATTAGCCATCAGGATGGAAAGCAAAAATTCCGGTTTGAGTATTCGACGAACCGGATGTAGCGTCGTGTGCACTTAAGGCCGTGTAGCTTTCAACACATAAGGAGCACAAATGAATCCTTTCCCAACTAATTTATCAAATAAATGGCCTTCTGTGAAATTAGGATACTTAATCGCACAAACAAAAATTTCGATCCGTTCATATTTGTACGCGCGATCTTTTAAGATCGATTATTTAGATTGTTTCTTTATTCGGACTATTATCGTCGTCAGTGTTGATATATCGATTTGTATGAAGTTTTCTGCGATGTGCCCTTCCATCTTCTTTATACGTATTGTACGTTTCTTATTACGATTTGTATTTTACCGGAGTAGACCACCCTTAACCCATTGACTATTTGTTTTAGATATATACGGTTGTCGTAGGCCAAAGAGAAGTAAACTCTCGTTTGGACGGAAGTCATCTGATTTCCGGCTTCCGCTTTTAGGCCCCCCTCCTTTTTAGGCGCCTTTATCTCAAGTGTCCATTTGGTATCTAACACACACATCTCGGTCAGCCAGTTACAAGTAACTAGAGATCTCATCAGGCGAAGATGTCTCTAGTTATTTGTAACTGACTGACCGAAACTGTCTTATGGATGTGTAACGACATATAAATACTTATATAAAAACAAATAAAAAAGTATATCTGACCCTAGTTCGGTATTGAGCACTCCTGTATAAACCTTGTTAAAAATTCCTTGGTTGCTTCATCTCTGGAAAATATTAACCACATATATATATATATATATATATATATATATATATATATAACTTCTTTATATTATTGTATAATATAAAGCTGAAACTGTGTGTGTGTGTGTGTGTGTGTGTGTGTGTGTGTGTGTGTGTGTGGTCACGAATAGGCTCCTATATGGTTGACCATTTTAAAAAAACTGATTACATATAATGATAGAAGATGTATCGAGACACATGAATGGGTATGTTTGATCTGGCAGAACGGTGGATCATTAAAATTGTGGGGTCTGCGTTCGCGCCTGTCCACAAAATATGGAAATAAAAAATTTAAAAATTAGAAAAAAAAAACGTTTACAAGTGTTTTTGATATAGATGTACATAAGAATACTTGGATAAGTATGTTTTAACTTAAATAGGAATGGTATAATAAAATTGTGGGGTCTGCGTTCGCGCCTGGCCTTCATAGAATGGAAAAAGGGACAAACTTTGATAAAGACTTTTCATATCTATTTGCGTAAGTATACTTTGATAATTATGTTTCAGTTTAAAGAACTATGGTATAATAAAATTATGGGGTGTTCGTTCGCGCCTGACCTCCATAGAATTTTAACAAGGTTTTTGATATAGATCCACAGAATATTGTGATAAGTGTTTAAGTGTGAACAGGTATGGTATAATAAACTATGAGGTTTATCTATTTTATTTTTACTTTCATCATATTTTGCTTTGGTTTTGATAACCTCTATCTCTTTAGAACCCTTCATTTTCATAACCTATCATACTTTCATAAATCAGAGTCCATTTTCTGTAGGCTGTTTTTGACCCCAGTCAACGACGGGTACTTTTGCTAGTATATATATATATATATATATATATATATATATATATATATATATATATATATATATATATATAAAGTATGTGTGTGTGCATGTTATATAACTCATCCGGCTCTTCTATAGCGGAACATTTGCTTAAAACCCCGGCATGTATCAAAAACTATAGCACTGATTATTCACTATTCTGAATCATGCTCATTCGACCTATGACCTGAAGATTTTGGAGACTATTCACGTTCGCTAGAAAAAGCTTTCTCTCAGCAAGCAGAGGGAACGTCGCTTTGGTGTGAAGATGATCAGTCTCTAGGTGACATCATAGTTTAAATATTTTAGACATATGGCGTATCCCGTTTATTTTTATTTTCTAATACATTATATCGCTACTTTTTAAATGTATCGTTTCCCATTTTATTTAAAACGTAACGTGTTCCATGTCACTGATATTATTTTATTATTATATATTATATATATATAATATATCTATATATATATTATATATATATATTATATATATATATTATATATTATATATATATATATATATATATATATATTACTATAAAAAGTAAAGAAGTACTCCGCCAAGATCGATTAAATTTAATTCTCCGAAGAGAACATTTTTACATCATTTTTATTTTCCTTACGAAGATTAAAATCAGGATTATGTGTATACTAAACTTTACATCTAGAATCATTATGTCAATTTTTATCAAATGTCTAAAATACAAGACTGAAGCTTAAGCCGTGTTAAGAAATGTAAATTCTGGAAAGATTTCCTTATTAGATCAAGTTCAGATCTTATGCATATATTTGAATCTTCAAATATAAAGGTTGTGACTATATTATTTCCCTACAATTCTCTAAAAAAAATTACTCCGAATAAATTGAAATTTGGGAAATATTTCATTATTGATATCCGGTAACTATTGTTAAAATTTCCCTGAAATCAGTTGTATCTAAATTTTCACGCACCGGTGTCACCTCTAGTTTACTCCTTTTGCATAAAACTAAATGAAACAAAATACAGCCCCATTTTTCACTTACTCATAGTAGTTGTATCCAAAATTATGATCCTTTAATAAATTTAGAATTGTATACTGAACGGACAGATGTAAAAACATACCAAACTTTATAAAGATAGAGTTCAAATATTTGTAAATTGTAAGATGACATGAAAGGCAAAAAGTAAACAAGATAAGTTATCTTTTATTTACGTATAAAGTATCGTTTTGAACAGTCATCATATTGTGCAATCAAAAGAGACTATTTTTACCGGGAAAACACATCATGTGACTTTAAGTTAAAAATTCACTTGTTTTAAAATAATTTTTAAATAAGATTTATTTTTACAATTCTTTTTCTTGATAATAAATGTTTAATGTTTAATTTTGTTCCAATTTGTCAAATTCCGTTAAAACTTTGTATGTGTGTCAAAATGTTCCAAGTTTATTATTTCTGTCACGAAGATGTTTTTGTATAATATTTTGAAAAAGCAAAGTTTATCCTCGTTCAAAAGTATGTTGTTAAAAGAAAAAACATAATTGGAAAAAAAAACAATTGTAAACTAAATCTATTTATATCTTTATTTCCAAATAGTTTGGATTTTTTTTTCATTAACACGTTTTATAACATTTACAAAATTCATAAATTAATCAGTTATTTATATTTATGACTAATACAAATCGTGATGAAATAATTATATTACTTTCGTCTTTGTAGCTCTTCAATTTTTTTCGTAAAAAAATAGACGGCTTTACTTTTAGAATTACCCTTGTATGGCAACGCGCGCCTTGATTGCCCATGCGCAACGATTGTTTATCACTGAAAAAAGGTGCGTATTAAATAGTGATAATTATGTAGAAAAATAAATTCGGAGGCATTAAAGGTTACTCGCTTTAATAATACCACGCTTATCTTCATAGCTCTACAACTTTTTTAATTAAAAAATAGGAGGCTTTATTTTTGGAACGACCATCGTATACTCATGTGGTCTGTATACACACATTCCATCTGTTATATTTGCCGCGTAAACGCTTTATATTTTAGTGCTAAAAGACGGTGTTTTATATTTCTCCAATATTTTCGGTTTTTGCTTTTCTATAACTCATATTCTTGTCGCATTAGCTACAACTATAAATCGATCGATCAATTATAGTCTTATACGGCGTGTAAAAAAAGTCAAAAGTGAATTGGACAATGTGGTGGACAATTTGACAATGCGCTAATTAATATATTGTCCAGTTCTTCTATATATTTCAATACAAGTGTCTACGAATCAAGGGAAGCGAAATTCTATTCGACACTAAATTTTAACATGTCTTAACTATTTCTTTCATTAGCATGTTAGTAATATTGTCGCATGCGTTTAGTAAACTTGCTACCAGCCAGTAATACAAATAAGTGATGCTGAGTTCAAACCTTAGTGGAACTATGCTAGTCATGTACGTACCTATAAAAAAATTCTTATCATTTTTGTTCTAGCTGGGGATGGGGCACCTACCAGACGCCAGACATGTACCCGTTATCTCAGACATTTTAACAGAGGGATCTTTTTCAAAATTCTAACTAAAAATGTTTGTATCTCTCTTGCACTTAGTTCACTGGGTATATTCGTCAGGTAGTTTTTGAAATTTATTTTCATGAGTCCGGTTGCCCCTATAATTACGAGAATGATAGAAACCTTTCTAAGATTCCATTTGTTTTTTAATGTAGTGCATGAGATTATTTGGTTATTTTCTTCCTCTCAGCTCTTGCAACCCAAATACTGCCTGCTACGATCAAATGATTTGTTTCTGCCATCAGATTGAATTTCACATACTTCATTGCTTCATTCGTCTACCTGCACTTTAAGAGTTTTTCTTTCTAGTTTCTTCAACATGATTCCATCGATTCTTTTTGCTTCCACAATAATTTCTCTCAGTCTTTAAACGATCCCTCTCACTTATTCAGTTTTCCATTATTACCAATTACTTCATCCCTTGTTTCCTGTCAGTTTTCTGGCATTTCATCTACATTTTCCATTTACTTCTTTGCCCTTTCCTCATCAATCTGCACATCTCTTTCGTTTGCCGTGTCATCTCACATTCTGCGTTCACCTGTCATTATATTCAATTCTAGCTCTCATAAGCATCAGCACTTCTCTTGTTCTGTTGATTCAAATACTTTTTGTTCTTTTTATTCTCTAAACATATGTTTTCTGTACCCCTGATGAACTTTCAATTTTTATCATACGGGATTGTTTCTGAATAAGCACCCCGTGATTACTTTGTTAATCTCTTTATTTCCCTTCGCTCTAGCAGTTGTAGGATGACGACCGGGTTCTCGTTGCCGTTTCAAAATATACATGCCGGGCGTTGGGTTTTTATTTTCAGTTCCAGCTCCATTCACCCCTTTATTCTCAATATTTGATTCGTCATTTCATTCATAAGAAGTTAAGTGAATTTTAGGCTAAAAAAATGACCGGTGTTTTATTTGTTTGTTTGTTTTCTTTTTCAAGCCACCATCTCTAGTGGTGTATTATGTTTATATTTTATTTTATATGATTTTGTTATTTTATATTATCTTTATAGTTTTTCTCCCATTCTTGTATTTTATTTTATCATTATACTCTATTTTATTCTACAGGGTGGCCGAAAAGTCCCAGGACACTCTATTTTTAATATTTTAATGCTGTTAAATATGATTGATTTTAATATTCTAATGTTGTTAAAACAATTTATTTCATTTATTTTCTCAGGTTATGACTGACACCAGTGTATTTACTGTTGAGGAGCGCTTAATTGCTGCTGTTTTATTAAACATACATGTATAGTGTCCTGGGACTTTTCGACCACCCTGTATTTAACTGACGCACACAAAAAGTTTTCAAACCATCCTAAAATTGCAGTTGTTCTAACCTATTACCACTGTTATCATTACATTTAGTATTACAAATTTTATTATCATTATTGAACTTTTAAATATGATAATATAATTTTTATTACTACAATCAATGCTTTTTTATGGTTTTCTTACGTTCTTTTTTATTTTTTTTTTATTTCTTCTGCTTCTGTACTTGATATGCCCTATTATGTACGTTTTTTTATCGTTTTAGATTTGACATTTTGTATTTAATATTATTTTTACTATTCTTCTTATTTTTATTACTATTAGCAAAATGGCAACTACAAATGAGGAGTGATAATATTAGAGTATTTTTTAGCTGTTGCACGTTTCTATGAAAGAATATCTTTTACATCAGTCGATAATAGGTCCACGATTTGTGGCTGATATAAATAATTTGTTACAAGTCTTGTCCATATATGAATATCTAAATTCCAGTAACATTGACGATGATGTTTATTATAATGTTTAGGTATAAATTTTAAGTTAGCTTTAATGAGTTTTCTTATGGTTATTACTTTTATATATGTATTTTAAAAGCTCATACCTTTTATACTTTTAATAAAAAAGCAAGTAAATACGCTGCGTTATATCATTGTGTGAACGTAGAAAACATAAACATTCACACCCTCATCACGTCAGTGACACATTCGTCGAATGCTGATCAAGCGATATGTGATTAGCCAAGCATGCGCAGGCAAATCTCGAAAAAGAAAAGCATACAGCTCAACCTCTACACAGATTCGTTCTTTTTCCTTTTCCTCTTCTCTTTCTTTTTCTTTTTTCTTTTCACTTTTTTCTGAAAGACACAATATCACATGATCTTTAAAATTTCTGAAATTTTCTCTTGCGATCTCCATTTTATTACAAATATGGACTTTTGAAGTGAAATTTTATTAGTGGCTGAGGAAGTGTTTAGATATTTATAACTATTGATCGAAACATTATCAATTATCATAACTAGTATAATAAATAGTATATATATATATATAATATATATATTATATATATATATTATATATATATAATATATCATATATATATATATAATCTCCAAATTCATCCTCGAGCACTCGACGCGTTCTCGCTTCTGGAATGGTGTGAGCAACCTAGGAATCCATCTGGCAGACACCTTATGCATATGCAAATAGTCATGAATGATAGTTTCCACAGATTCTGTACTACTCTTGACATCTTGGAATATTTAGCGAATAGTAATGCGCTGATCTTCCAAAATGGCAGCCTCAACTTGACGGGCAGATACCTCATCAATGGCAGAAAAGGGGGCGATTAGGCCTGAGAGCTGTTTCCACAGACTTCCTGCCATGTTTGCATTCACGATGCCAGCGTTTTACAATGCCATATGATGGGGCATTATCACCATAAGTTTTTCATTTCATCAAAAGTCTCCTGTGGTTTGCGTCCTTTCAAATACAAAAACCGAATCACTGATCGACATTCAACAGGCTCCATTTCACACCTGACTCAGTTCAAACACCTGTAAAACAGAAACCACAATTAGTTCAGAGCTGTAATTTGCCACATAACCCCTAGAGATATAAGTCATTGCACATGCAAAATTTCAGCTAGATCAGACAACTGAGTGTGGGTCAGGAGCATTACTTATTGCACGCCCCTCGTATAGTCTTACATTCATAATGATCCGGTGATTAATTTAGATTAAATTGCACATACTTACACACACACACACACATATATTTACACACATACATTACTTTACAGACACATACACTCATATATACATAATTTTTTTGTTTTGTTTGGTACAAAAAAAAATCAATTTGTCCAATTTTATTAATTATTGTTAAAATTTTGTAATAATCGGAAGAAATCTAAGTTTTCACAAATATGCACCCACTTTGCATAGAATTAAATAAGACTGATTATAGCACACGTTATATATATATATATATATATATATATATATATATATATATATATATATATATATATATATACACTTCATATAATCACATAAATTCACATACGAAGATATAATTTTACGCGTAAATTTTCAGTATCTACTTCACAGGTGCTCAATACATAGCTAGAGCTAGATGGTAAGTTATGAGAATACATGAAAATTAAGCTATACAGAATATTTCGCGTTTCATTCTCGTGAGAATTCTTTAGGCTTATTCTGTGTAGCTTAATTGTCATACATATTTTCATAACTTACTATATATATATATATATATATATATATATATATATATATATATATATATATATATATATATATACTAGCAAAAGTATCCGTCGTTGACTGGGGTCAAAAACAGCCTACAGAAAATGGACTCTGATTTATGAAAGTATGATAGGTTATGAAAAGGAAGGGTTGTAAAGAGATAGCTTCGAATTTTGGGGTATCAAAACCAAACCAAAATATGATGAAAGCAAAAATAAAATAGATAAACCCCATAATTTATTATATCATACCTGTTCACACTGAAACACTTATCACAATATTCTGTTGATTTATATTAAAAACCCTTGTTAAACTTTGTGACATATTTCCATTCTATGGCGGTCAGGCGCGAACGAACACTCAATAATTTTATTTTACCATATTTCTTAAACTGAAACATAATAATCAAAGTATACTTACGCAGATAGATATGAAAAGTCTTTATTAAAGTTTGTGCCTATTTCCATTCTATGGAGGCCAGGCGCGAACGCAGACCCCACAATTTTATTATACCATCCCTATTTAAGTTAAAATATACTTATCAAAGTATTATTATGTACATCTATATAAAAAACACTTGTAAACGTTTTTTTTTCTAATTTTTTAATTTTTTATTTCCATACTTTGTGGACCAGGCGCGAACGCAGACCCCACATTTGTAATGAACCACCGTTCTGCCAGATCAAACAAACCCATTCCTGTGTCTCGATATATCTTCTATCGTTATATGTAATCAGTTTTTTTTTTAAATAGTCAACCATATAGGAGCCTATTCGTGACCAGACACACACACATTCAGCTTTATATATATATATATATATATATATATATATATATATATATATATATATATATACTTGATAGTCTGTTGCATTAATTCATTGATGGTGGTAAACCTTCCCCAGTCAAGTAGAATCCTCTTTATAAAAGCACTTAACTTAATCAAATTGAATCCTGTTGATTTTTAAAGAGTTTGGTTTTCACAACGATCGATGAACACCGGAAGTTTTGCAACTCTTTCTGCCTTCATCGTTGCCTTCTGATAATGCAAGCTTAGCAGTTCAAACAGTACGAATTTTGATTAATTTCCGCGAAAAAATACAAATTAATGAAGAGATCTCTTGAATGAATTCGGAATGGAAACAATTGTTAATATTGACGTCACTATAAAAGGAAAAGAAAACGCAAACGAGATCAAGAAGTTCAGAAAAGGTCGAAGTAAAGAAAAAGGAAAAGAGAGAAAAAAAAAAGAAAAGAATGTATCGTTTGGATTGCCTGTTTTACAGCATATCAACCATTTTCGGAGTTGTTCATACCGGAACAATGTATACTGTAAACTATTACGTGTATATGAAAATTGTATTTTTATCCACTCCCCTATTTAACAGTTTTTGTATCTTTTCTTTTCCGTTATCGGGGGGGGAGACATTCCAACCTAGCATGACCTAGCACTAATAAAACCTAATTTACCTCCGCAAATATCTTGTGATATGTCAGGATATCTTCCATATTCTCGTAAAGATTCTGACGATTAGAGTCTATCTGTAACACCTTCCACTTGATTTAAGAACATACTCTAGAATCAAATGATCAAGCCGATATTGAACATTTCTCTGCAGAAAAAGTCACTTTCCCGACCCTCTACCTAGATCATGAGGAACAGAAACTTCACTTCACAACCTATATTTGACTATACTGCGGAAGACTTAGATTCCCATAGTCAATTCGGGAACGCAAACCACCTTGTGATGATGGCTAATATCATTAGAAACTCTTAACCCAAGACCAAAACTCAGTTACTTAAAAAGACGACATACTATCAACAAGTTAACTGCTAATCCGTCAAAGATCACACCGGAAATGCACATATGATAAAATATTTTTCCCGGCTGAATAATCCGCATATTAAATAACAAAAATGGTCAAAGTCGCTATAAAAGTAACAACGTAACAATTATATAGCAAACCCCACATTCCCAATAGTGCATTTGGACCTGCGCAGCTACTATTGCGCCTTTGTAGAAAGCATTTAACTATATGTTAACTATAAATATTTAAAGCATCAAGAAACTAGTGTAAGAGTGTAACAGCTGCAGCAAAAGTAAGTATATCGAAATGCCAAGAAAACGCATTGAATCGCAGTAATTAGGAGCGATTTCTGAATAATTTACAATTTTGATGCCTCCGTTCAGTCACGAAAGACAAATGATACTCTCTGTAGGGGCAGCTGCTCGTGTAATTGTGAGGCAATCCCCAACCATACCTCTCCTGAATCGGCACTGCTTGAGTCAAGGACGACTGGAAACGATGCCGAGATAAGCGGAGATCTACAATAGTGTGGTTAATTACATTATCAAGAATTCACCAACTATTCAAATACTATAGTATCTTATACACGGCAACTAGTAAGACTAAAATCTTTGTCAAGCCGTTCACCTTTAAATTCACCTCGAACATCACAAATATCTTACTCCTAAATTTTCCATTACCGACTGAAACCATATTTGATCATCGACTCTTATAATGTGATCAATATCATTAAACTTGACATTTTAAAAATATGTGGGGCATATCTTATGCCTACTACAGTAATAAAAATGCTCTACTGAGTTGGTTTCTGTTCTCTCAAAATTCCGTAACAAATCTATCGCAGAATCTTCCTTCCCTGATAATTCTGGAAACATGTCACTGTGTTATTTTTTGAGAATTTCTTTTTAAAGAACTGCAAAATCACCGCCTCATCAGTCCCCCGCTCTTTGCTAAAATTTTAAATCATTAATCAATCTATCGATAGCCCCCCACCTCGAACATGTTTAACCTCTTTCTGATCAACAACATGAATTTAGCCAAGCCCGTTTTACTGCGGATATTTTAACGATAATTTCTGAATATATGTGCCATACACTGGATACGACAGATGAAGCAATGGCGGAAGCGCTTGATATAGCGGAAGATCGGGAATAATGCTGTTGAGTCCGATAAGGCTACTTCTATAGGTAATTCTCATCATTTATGAAGAATCCTGTGATGTTCGTTAATGGCCATATCCGCCCATTAATCTCGACCTCATGTCACTTACAGCCATTAAAGGGAGGCAGGTAAATAATAACTGCAAGTGTACAATTACTCAAACATAAATTTCTAAATTACTCATGTCAGCAAATTGAGCATTTTTATTTTCTCCGTCGGCCATTCAACATTATTAATATCCGATCTATCGGTGGATGCCTCCCTTCAGTTTCAACAGTCAATAGATATCCTATGTAAGGGCAGCTGCATGTGAAATAGTGAGGCAAGGATTGTGCAATCACCAATTACACCTCTACTGAATCGACGCTGCTTGAGTTCAATAGCAAGAAGTGGTAGAGGACTGAAAACAACGCCGAGATAAGCGGAGAGCACATACATCACCTGGAATTCCCAAATGGTCACCTATTTTAGTACTGACCTGGTTCCACGTTGCTTAACTTAGTGATTTACAGAGAACAGGTGTGTCAACGTGATTATGCCTTATTCATATTCAATAGGAGTCGAACTCAGCATAGATCTGATTCCATAAATCACGACGAAATAAAAAAGGAAGAATAGATTCAAAATGGGGAAAAGAAAAAAATCGATATCAGGAAAGGCAAACTAGAAACCATTCATTCTCAACCTGACATATTATCTATGAGAATTTAGTGCAATTAGCAAATATATTAACAAACACGCAGGAGGTAAAGCTCCATCACAATACGGAAATTTGAACAAAGACATAACGTGTATCTTTAAGATGTGAGCATTTAGTATTCGCATCCAGTAGTGAAAAGGCTATTTAAAACTCAAATTTGACAGATCAAATAAAATTCTATTTTTCTAAAAACTTATTTGGCCATCTAATTCGCATCTGTGTGGTGTGTATAGATAGACATACGTAAATTAGATGGCGATGTTGAGAATGGAAGATTACTCTTTCTTTCTAGAAATGCTCAAGAAATATGAGTGAGTGATTGAATTAACATACTGAGAAGGAGCGAGAGGAATACATGAGTAGCTGAGATAGAGAGGGAGAGGGAGGGGAGAGAGATCAATGACCTCAAATTATAGAATATGGCTTATTAAAACAATCAAAACAGAATTTATTTTCAAACATAAACACCAGAACTACGTTATATTTTAGCATGCATGTTTGTATTATTAAAGTATATTGTAAAAAAAAGACTTAGAAAACAAATCTTGATAAACTCACGTTTAGTATACAGTAGAACCTCGGGATACGGCATTAGTAACAAAATGTGGCACAGTATAGAATAGACACGTATATAATCAATTAACATTATAAATAACACCGTAAGGCGGTACAAATACCGCAACCAGAGGCCGGAAAAACATCGTATTCCACATTGTAACCTGAAAAAAAAAACGTATACAGGGGGCATCCTCCCACTAGAGAGCTCTTCGTGCACGAGTGGTGAGCATTTTTTTTTTTTTTACTTCACATAATTTTTAATTATCATTTTTTCTCGTTTTTATATTTTTTTTTCTTTTCTGTGGCCGTCTCTGTTTTTTTTATCTTTCAGCATATCTATTTATCCCTCTCTTTCTCTCTTTCACTCTCTCTCTCTTCTTGTCTGTCTAACTCTCTCTCACACACACGTAGTGATATTTTTGCCCCTTCTTCTCCCACTTGTCTCTAAATTATTACTAGTTCTATCTTTTTGTCGCAACGTCTATCTCTCTCTTTCTATCTACCTCTATCTATCTCTATCTCGCTCACCCACACGCGCACACATTTTTACTCTCTTTTTCCCTATATATCTCTGTCATTCTAACCCTATCTACTTTACTAGCGTGCAAAGTTATTCTATGACTCCACCGGAAATGGAATACTGACACGAATTTACGAGATTTTGTTTACTGGCTCTTCAAAAATCTTGGATTAACTTTTTTAATTCTGCGTTTTGGAAAATCGTTATTTTATTGTTTATGTCACGCTTTGATTCCGCGTAAACATTCTTTACCAGATTCAACAACTAGACGGAATCCAATACACTCGAATGCTATAACCATCTGTTACGTCATAAGGTCGTATGGGAAATATTAGTTTAAATTTTGAGAGCCTGAAATCTACTCTTATTAAGATGTGTAGTATTGCTACGTATTATTATTATAGAATTACTATTTAAAAATAAGCTTCCCTTAAACCTTAAATGGAGCTACCAGATCAGACTAGGCTTTCTAAAGATTTTGGCTACCTGACCTAAATTGCACCAAAAATTGATATTATTTTCTTTTTTCCACCTTGGCAAATTTATATTTGTTCTACCAAGTCAAAAACAAAAATAGCAATTTTCTTCAAATATAAAACCAGGCCAAATGTAACAGCGCTGATGTGCATATGGCAGCAGCTGTATGCAAATGACCGAGTCGTGAGCAAGAAAAAAGGGGAAAAAAGTATATATATATAAAAAAGAAAAAAGTGGCCGAGGAGGCAGAGATATAGACGTGTTACACACGTAGGTCAAGAGCGACAGGAAATGACGCGTTCTAAAACTGGTCAGACAAATACGGTGTAGCACATGTGCGACACGGCAGAGTCTTTTCAAGCACAAGTAAGTACGAGAAGACTTTGGAACTATAGACAAGGCGTTATTCTGAAAAGTACCTGTTTCTTTTGTTCCTTGCGACGAACTTTGAATCTATGCGTGTACTTCATTACACAAACGGATAATAATAGATCAACAAATATTAGAAGATATAAATAACTTAAATCATAAAAATATTTTTTCCAAAATTAATCTTTCGACATTAAATTACCCGAAAATGGTTGATATGTCGTAGAACAAAACAATTGAACAAAACTCCGTGAATAAATATTTGAAAATATAAAAAAACTTGAAACATGATTTTTTTTTTTTTTTTACCAAAATTACTGGGTTCGATATTACATAACAAGAAAAGGATTGAGCGCTTCTACACTATTGGGATGAAATGTTGTAGTCGATAAATAGGATTTTAAGAGAAAATAAAAACAATGGTTCAGCTGATTTTTTTGTACAATTCTAATACGTTACAATGGTAGTTTCCAAATTATGCAGTCGAAATTATCTGAATATTAGTGAATTATTAAAAGAAAACAACTTTAATCGTGGTAGTAGGTGAAAAATTGCCATCATCTTATTTAAATCGAAACTGAAAATTACCTCCCTTTTGAACTCTCTTGTATCTTACGGTCGTTCTCATCAATTTCTATTTATTCTTTTCTTTAATAAATAATTTTCTACCTTATCGATTTTCGTATTATTTTATATAGTCATCTTAAAAATACGAGGAATACGTAGATACAATTGTTTTCATGTGAAATTCAGTTTTACAATTTTCGAAATCTCGTCCCAATAGTGTAGAAGTGCCAAGGACTGATATGTCGTAAAACGAAACAACTAAACCAAACTCCATGAAAATATATCTGGAGATATAAAGAACTTGAGTTATACAATTTTTTTTTCAAAGATTAATGGATTCGGTATTAAATAAACTGAAAAAAAAAACCACCAGTCTTAAACCTTCTATGTAGAAATAAACAATCCTAATCGGAAAACATATTTTTCAGTCCATCCATCGGTAATTTGTGATGTATAGATATCAAACTTAATAAGCTTGTGATCCAAAATCGCCAAGAATGCGATTGGCCTAAGACATACCAATGAGGATTATCGATTCAGCTACTTTGCATTCAAATCAAATCATATCTATTATTGTCACTTATACATTAATAGCGTAAAGAAAAGCATGAAGACGCAATTAACCGATTTATATATTTTTCTACTTTAATATGATAACTTATGCGTATCAAGTTCATTTTGCGTCTTATTAGACGACTCGCTATGTTTTTGTGTGAGCGCGTTACTTCTTGTATATAGTTTTTTGTTCCAGACATTAACCTCATTAACAACGTTCCGGACATTGTGCTTTCTTGCCTTCCCCCTGTTGTAGAATACAGCGACCGATATGTTCTGCATATACTAATCTCAGTGAACAGGAGTGAACAAGAGAAAATTTCCTTTGTCATCAAACAAGAACATATTGAATCTTTTCAAAATGAAGTATTTATGACGTGCACAATCGACCAAGATAATTAAACATTGACTATCAAAGCGACCCGGTGTTACCCGGAAATGAAAGTGATTCTTATATGTATACTAGATGGCAGTCCGGCATTGTCCGGGCGTACAGTACGCTTAAGCATAATATTTTAATTTATGCAGATTGCTCATGTATTATTATAGAATCAATCCTCTATAGAGTATTATATAGTACGAGGAATAATTTGCCCGGGGGACTGATTCACAAAAAAAAAGTAAAAATAACATAAATAATAATGATAACGTCGTTCATCAAATTCCGTCTGTGTTTGTTTACAATATCACTGTAAAGCAGTGGTTGTCTTGGATGTGTGTTTTGGATCATTGTCATACTGGAACACTGCTCTGCTACCCAGTCTCTGGAGGGAGGGGATCATGCTCTGCTGCAGTATTTGACAGTACATGTTGGAGTTATCTTTATACTCCTCAAATTGGTGTGCATGACTGTCACTCCAGGACAACAGTTTGCTGAAGACATGTCAACAAATCCCATAAATTACTGAAACCTTTTACTATGGTCTGATGAGACGAATTTTTATTTGTTTGGTTCTGAGTGCCCTAAGCATGTGTGGCGGCGACCAGGTGAGGAGTACAAAAATAAATGTGTCATGCCTACTGTCAAGCATCGTTGTGGGAATTTCATGATCTGGGGCTGCATGAGTGTTGCATGTATTGGATAGTTACATTTCATTGAGGGAAACATGAACTCCCAACATGTACTGTCAAATACTGCAGCAGATTATGATCCTCTCTCTCCAGTAAATGGATCGCAGAACAGTGTTCCAGCGTGACAATGACCCAAAACACACATCCAAAACAACCACTGCTTTACTGAAGAGGATGAGAGTAAAGGTGATGGACTGGGCAAGCATGTCTCCAAACTTGAACCCAAGAGAATATCTTTGGGGCATCCTCAAGCAGAAAGTGGAGGTGTGCAAAGTCTCAAATATCCGCAAGCTCCGCGACCTCATAATTGAAAAGTGGAAGAGCATTCCAGTGGCTTCATGTGAAACTCTGGTAGACTCCATGCCCAGGAGAGTAAAGGCATTTTTGAATAATGATAGTGGCCACACAAAATATTGAGAATTGACATGTATGTTAATACTGAAAACTTTTGTAAGGGGTGTACTCACTTTTGGTGCCAGGAATTTAGCTTTTAATGGCTATAATTTTAGTTATTTTGAGATAAAAATAAATTAACTCTGTTATATCTGCTGCAGACAGACTACTTTTCATTGTGTCGAAAAATCATGTGTGTCCTATTTTGCCCCATGAAGAGATATACTTAAATATTTTGAACAATGTGAGGAGTGTACCCACTTTTGTGATACACTGTACATATCACTCACTTATCTTATTCAGGTTACCAGACTGGCTTTTTGAAGACAAATTTCGCGCATTTGGCTTTTTGTTAAGCAGTTTGGCCTTAAAAACTTATATTTTACGCTTTTCAAAGTGTAACGTACGGTCTTACTACGGAAGGACCAATCAACATATTATAAAGATTACTGTCACGTTAGACATACTTTTTCTCGCTCATTCAATGATAATACGCCTTGGTCCTAGACCTTAAAATTTTATATTTATGAAATGTAAACTATAAGTATTTAAACAATATATGGTTCTACAGGATTGGCGCTATAAAACAAAATTCACTCATTAACGAATACCGAGCCGCTTTGTTATTTTAATATAATGGCAGGTTTTAATATTGGATTTCTTAATTTCAGATTTATTTATAGAAATCAATAATAGCAATATTTTTTTCATGTTTTTCTCTTTATCTGTGTGTATATTAAGTCCATTTTCATTTGCGCATTTAGTGCAGCTATCAAATTGCATTGATTCAATTTAAACCTTTGAAAATTAATATGCTGTCGATGTCTTTCTTTACATTTATTTATTTTATTTATTTATTTTTTGTTAATGTTGCAAACTTAACATTTTTG
Organism: Euprymna scolopes; assembly: GCF_053919585.1. Taxonomy (NCBI): domain Eukaryota; kingdom Metazoa; phylum Mollusca; class Cephalopoda; order Sepiida; family Sepiolidae; genus Euprymna; species Euprymna scolopes. The sequence goes on from NC_136497.1 coordinate 67,145,246, forward strand.
GTTTCATTTTAAATTGGCTGAGACTTTCTCGAAGGGTAGTATGTCTTCCTGTCAATTAAGCACGTCAAGATTGTTTCCCTAAATAGTCTCCGTAATCAACTGCGGTTCCTCCTCGAAGACGATCGTAATTAACTCAACGACTGGTCTCACGTTGCTTCGCTTCGAGAACAAGTAGACATGCACGTGCTCTTTCTACGTCTGACGTGTGTCTGCGCGTCTGTGCTTCTGTTCGCGTCTCCGTGATTATTCGTGAGGACGTGACACTGAGGCGACACATTGTCAGCACAAATTTTACTCATACACACTCACTGCTTATGACACCACACTATTTAAATATCTGGCCAGTTATTTTTTTTTTCTTTTGAATCACTACAAATCAAAAAATTCTAAAAATCGAACCATGTAAAACGAGGTTACTTTTAATGATTTTTTTTTAATCAACTGAATACATAAATAAATAGGCAACGGATAAACGTTAAAGATGTTTTATATTGTTGTCGTCTTTGTTAACTAAATAATAATAAATAAATGAGGAATAATTAGGAGTTAAAATCTATTTGTTAATACACATGTAACTTGAGAAAAACACGGTTTTAATGCGTCAACAATATGCAAATAAAACGAAATAAAAAAAAAGGTGGTGAGCAAATTTGACCTGATGTCGAATAAGTCCACCGTCAAAAAGAAATTTTGTGTATCAATATTAATTAATCGAGACCAACGGCATGCGTGGATTTCAACAAAAAGTGTTTATGATATTATACACACCTACATAGCAATACAATTTCAATTATCTTTATTTGAGGGGGTGTCTCTCAGTATTATTGTAAACCAGAGAAATTCTTTGCAGTTGTAAAATATTTTAGTAGACAAAAATGTTAAATAAATGTTGACTTCATTTTTTTTTTTTTTTTTTGCTGATTTCAAATATGATTTACATTACATTTACACGATCTGTTTCTTGAGATTTCGCCTAAGCAAACATTTGTTAATGATCAAACTATCGCGGGTTATCTGAACATAGTCAAAAACACAACAAGCATAAACAAACTAAAAGGACAACGATTATTAATTTTCGAGATAAAAATTATTCTTTTTTTTATATCTATTTGCGAACTGTTATCCTCATCTTCATAGTTGTTGTTTCACGACGTTTCAGTCAACCATTTTTCTGGCCTTCCTCTGGTGGTTAACTGCAAGGTGATAGGAATGCTGCGTTTCTCAACTGTATCCTCACTAATTACTGCCTTCAAAAGTTGTTGTCTCACCAAGTTTTTGGACAACTAATCGTTTGACCTGCTTTGGGTACGATCAGAGCCGCTATCTTCAGACAATGTTCGCCTGAAACCGTAGACACTCAACGTCTCTATCTACTGCACTACGGCATAACCACGTTGACAAACCGGTTCTCGTCAGATCACCGAAGTTAAACAACGTTTAACCTGGTCATTACTAAAATAGATGCCCAATTTGGGAATTCCAGGCGCTGTGTGTAGGAGGACGTCGACCACTCCCTGCAAGAGTTGCAAAAACCTAATGCCGTCATCTCCCCTAACGGAGATATACATGCGACTGGAGACCGCTTGTGAATTTTATACTCCCATGAAACTTTCTCCTATAGAGGAAGTCAGTTAAACCCGAATAGGGTTAGTGCCGACTGATCAGCACTGCACTACGGGTATGAAAGCGCAGTGGATAGAGGCGTTGAGTCTCTACGGTTTCAGGTTAGCATTATCTGAAGACAGAAGTTTCAACCCTACCCAAAACAGGCCAGAATAAATAAATAAACAAATTATGCATCTCAAAGGATTCCAATAAATAAAAAAATAATATAGAAGTTATTCTGTTTACCGATGCGTGAAATGTTGCTGACATTTACAATGAAAACTCAATGAAATCGAAATAATTCAGCAGAAAATTAAAGACGGCATGATTCACCTTAGATTTAGTTTCACTGAATGGTGTATACACTAGAACAACGGTTATATGAATGTAGAAGTTGTATTCAAAGTTGTTTCGTTGTTGTTGTTGTTGTTGATGACGAAGACGACGACGATGTCGAGTATGACAAAGTATTGGTGTAGTGTTCTCGTTGTTGATATGTAATTAACATGAACAACTAAGCGAGCCAGGTTACTTTCGTACTTTGAAGTTGAAAGCACATCCTCTTGGCGGATGGGATAAATAGCTGCTTGTAATTGATTCGGACGCTTTTGGTACACTAAGTTCGTGTATACATATTCGATGAAACAGGTCACCTTTCTTTCCAAACTGATATATCTATAGAAAATTTCGTAGAGAGTTATAGGCTTTACTATTAGGAGAGGGGTAGAAAGATTTGATTTGTTAATCTAAGCGTGTGTTAATAAATCGCTTATGTGCACTTCGTTCGACTCCTTTATCTGTAGATGAGAACAAATATCATTCAGAAAATATGTGAATAGCGAAAAAAGCTATTTATACATTCCTTACACAATGCTACATGTTAAATTATCTCATATGTAAATTAGTTAAAGTGTTAAATATTCGACAGGTAAACCAACTAGTATATAAGACGGTTACTCAGAAATAACAGGAAATAAAAGTTTAGTCGGGGTCAGTTTGGTGCACTCGATATTAGTTTTTACTCGGTTCTTAGAATTGATGCAAATAAGCGTGACATCACATGAATCAGAGAGAGAGAGAGAGAGAATGAGAAAATGAGAGAAGAGCAGTTCGTTGGGAGCAGTCTTCACTTCAAAATGATCTGATAAAATATGATTAAATAGTGATTATTGATCTTCATCTGTCTCTACTAACCCTACTGGTCGATGCTTTGAAACTAAGATGAAGGCGAATAAGCCGTCTCCGTCTTCAATAGTTTGTGTTGACTTAGTCTTTTTTTTTATTGAGGTGTGAAAAAACTTATTTGCGGGCGGTGTTTCCTCAATCTTCAAGGGCCACAAAAAGAGCGTGTTCAGCCGACAAGATTGGATGATACAATTTCATTAATGTTCAGCAAAATAGTGAAACGCAATAAAATATTTTTCATCTGTTCTTATGTATCAGAACAAAGATACTGATGATGAAAGATACTATGGGGAGGCATTGTAAATAGGAACATTCAAGTTTTAATTAATATTTATCCGCTTAGTCTAGTTCAGAATACGCCAAAGAAACTGAATTGGAAAATCTGTAGCAAAGCTGTTAAAGGTGTTCTTCGATCCTCACGACCTGTTCACTTCATCGGCTGGTTGTAGTTTTGTGGTGATGTGGCTCTAAAAAGTGTCCCTCCATTTTTCTCTTTATCGTTTTCTTTTCCATTGCATCAATTTAGAAAGATTTCTCCTTCACTGACCAAGGAAAAAACCAAATGAAGCGTAGTATCAGGACTGATGCTGTTGCGATGCCTCTGTTCAGTCTCTATGGACACCTCTGTAAGAGTAGCTCCGTGTGTGAGGCAAAAGTTGAACAAACTCCAACTAAACCTTTACTGAATCGGCACTGGTTGGGTTCAGTGGCAAGGACAGGCTCAAGACTGCCTGGAAACAATATCGAGATAAGCGGAGAGCATATACAGCAGCTCGAATTCCCAAATGATCACCCAATTTAGTACTGAGCAGTACTGATAGTTAGCTGTCAGCCATAAGATAATAAGTGAATGCTGGGAACATTCTTAACATTTTCAGAACATGTGCCAATATATACAAAGCATATGTCAATACTAAAAAAAAATTGCAATGTTTTTTTTTTAACATTCTAGTTTGATTCACTCTAAGTTTTAAAGCGTTTTTTTATTGGACGATCGCGTTTACCTTTCAATGCTGGCATTCTGTAGATGTTCAGTGTAACTGCAGACGCTCTGATATTATTGTAGCTTTTTATTAAAACTGCAAAATGAATGGATAGTGTGGTGAAGCGTAAAATATCCAATAACGGTTATATATATATATATATATATATATATATATATATATATACATATATATGTATATATATATATATATATTTTTATATATATATATATATATATATATATATATATATATAAGTTTTTATTTCGGTTTCGATTTAAGCTAATTCACCCAAGACATATGAATGTATATATATATATATATATATATATATATATATATATATATATATATATATATATATATATATATATATATTTTAAATCGCAACTTTATAATATATAAACATCGAGAGAACATTGACTGTATAATAATATATAAGAAATCTGCAGGAATTAAAATATCATATTTAAGCGTACTTTACGAACGGGCTTTGCCGGGCGTTCGTGCTAGCTTAGATAAATACTTTTTCAGTTTTAATAAACAGCTACAATAATATCAGAGCATCTGCATTTACACTAAACATCTACAGAATGCCAACATCAATATATTATATATGAATGAGTCATCTGTGGAATTTCCACAAGTCCCGCTAGTGAATAATTATTGAAGATATAAAGTAGATAAATCTTAAAAACTGTTTTCTTTTCCAAAATTTCTCGATTCGCCATGTAAACAACCCGAAACCCTTTTCGCTGTCTAGCCTTTATTCAAACCTGCGTCACTTCCAGTTTAGCGATAGACGCAAGAGCAAACAAGTCACATTTTTCTTACCCGTTCTTTTCCTCCTTCGCGTTACGGGTTCGAGCCTGCCTGCCTACTACTACTTTCTTTTTCTCAACACACACCTCCAAACACACGGGCAACGCCGGGCACCCAGGCTAGTTTTAAATAAAATTCTCATTACTTTACATACGTGTTAAATGGATTTGTCCCAAAAGTATCTTTCTTTAAGTGGCTTTAATTTGTTACAGAATTTATGTCCAAGATATTGGATATTTGTCGACTGATAATATTTCCACCAACGCAGAATATTTGGACCCGATACAATATGGCCGATCTCTGATGGGACCGGAAACTGGTGTGACATTAAGATTTCCCACGCGAAACTCGTGCGTTGACTGAACACACAGTCTCCAGTGAATAAATCGCTCTGGAAATCATATATTCGATACGATTTCTTGTTTCGTATTAATTGTATCACCACTCCACATTCAACACCCCCCTCTCTCCGACCCTCTCTTTATTTCTTTCTTTCTCTTTCTCTCACTCAATTAATACATATATATTTCACCTGCATGATCATTGAAATCTATTCAATGTAGATACACCTACGCGGTGAAAACAATCTGGATGCTATACATGCAATTAAATGTACACATAAAATGACACATACACACACACACACACACACACACACACACACATTTCTTGATCGCAGGTTTTGTCGGAAGATTACAGGCTAAATCCGCGTATAGCTGTACAGTCGATTCCACGATCAAAAGCAAAACAGGTTAAAGCACCACAAAGGATGTAAATCCGATTTTGCTCTTAAGACTATTCTGGCGTTTCACTTTCCCTTGATGATCCGGGCTTATATAATTTCGTGTTGACAGGTGTAAATTTCGATATTATATATATATATATATATATATATATATATATATATATATATATATATATATATATATATATATATAGGTAGTAAGTTATAAAATGTATATGGCGATTAAGCTACACTGAATATTCCGCGTTTCATCCACTCTAGGATTTTTCAGGCTTATGCGCATAAGCCTGAAGAATCATAGAGTGGATGAAACGCAGAATATTCAGTGTAGCTTAATCGCCATATACATTTTATAACTTACTAACTAGCTCTATTTACGTATTGAGCACTTTTGAAGTAAATACTTAAAGTTTATGCATAAATCTATACTTTCGTATATTAATTTTATGTGAGTATATATATATATATATATATATATATATATATATATATATATATATATATATATATAAACGGATATATGTTTGTCCGTCGGTCTGTTTTTAGGTTTCCATATTTTCAAACTCCATCTCCCCCGAAACTAAAATTCGCAGAACGGAGCTGGGGGCCTCAAATGTCTCAAAAGATGTGCCGTTTTTATGGATCTTCAGCCGGATCAAAATTGTTTTCAAGAGGTCAAAAATGGGAAAATCGTTTAACATTTTGAACATTCATCTTAGTTTATTTTTAATTTTTAATTTTTACTCGGTTTATATACGTGTTGCGTTGAAACAATATTAACGTAACCAGTTTTGAATGCTAGTCTCGATTCCGATTCCAGCTGATGACACCTAAATATTTTATTTTTTTACTTTGAAATTACGATTCTATAATACTATATACAAAATATGAACAGATTAAAATATCATATTTAAGCGTATTTTACAAAGCCCCTTCCGCTACTATATATATATATATATATATATATATATATATATATATATATATGCAGGTCGCCCAGCGTTGGTCGGTCGTAAAATATACATAAATATGATATTGTGATTGACGTAGATTTATTGATTATTATATTGTACCTATTGTAAAGTAATAACCATTCGGCGTGTCCCGGTTACAAAATACGATTAAATGTGATATTTTAATTCATGCAGTTTTCATATTTTTTATTATAGATCCAATATTGTATAGATTATTATATTGTGCCCAAATATACGACTCTCTATCCTTCCAGTTACGCAATACATATACAAGATGGTAAAGACCGACGTTTTTTTAACGTATAAATGTAAAGCGCAGAAGAGCACTTTAGGTCGATTACGACTACAAAGTTTCGCTTTTTTTTTCAATTATGACCCTTTAAAAGCTATTTTCAACAACTAAATACCGAATCAAATTTGTTCTATAAGTGAAAATCTCCAATATATATCAAGTTTCAAGTCTGTAGATCAAAAATTGAGAGAGGAGTTTGGTAGAGACCATTCCTCACACAGACAGACAAGGCCACACACACACACACACACACACATACACACACACACACACACACACACACACACACACACACACATATATATATATATATATATATATATATATATATTAGCAGGCTGCTGAGGTTGCGCGGTCGTACACTACGCTTAAATACATTATTTTGATTAATGCAAGTTTTTTAGAGCCAATTCACTATTGATTATTATATTGTACCCAATATATAGCAGTTACCGCACGGCGTAGCCCGTTCGTAAAATGCGTTGAAATGTGAAACTTAATTTATGCAGATTTCATATTTATTATTATAGTGGCAATACCTTATTGATTAGAATATTCTACCCAATATATGATAGTAATTTTGAATGCTTTTTTTTATTATCATTTAAATACGACATCGGTGCCAACAGCCAAAATACAAACCAAAACATTTAGTGCTCCAGCCTTAGTCGTTACCATTTGATCTCTCTCTCTCTCTCTCTCTCTCTCTCTCTCTATATATATATATATATATATATATATATATATATATATATATATCTTAACGTTCATATCAACGCTATCAACAATTGAATAGAGCTTAGAATTATCCCCAAGAGTATCTCACGATTCATCATATAAAGGAGATGTCATTCATATGGTTGTTTAGCAATATATATATATATATATATATATATATATATATATATATATATATACATATATATATATATAGAGAGAGAGAGAGAAAGAGAGAGAGAGAAGAGAGAGAAAGAGAGAGATAGAGGGGGTAACATGGCGCGCAATATATATATATATATATATATATATATATATATATATATATATATATACACACAGAGAGAGAGAGAGAGAGAGAGAAGAAAGAAAGAGAGAGATAGGGAGGATGTGTTCTGGGAAATGAATAAAATAACCTTGTACACATCCCTGTAACTGAGTTTTGGTTGAACCTTTTATACTGTAGTGTATATATTGCTATATATAGAGATACTTTTTCTTTCCTACCTCATCAGTGGAAATTTTCCGCAACTTCAGTAGATTTTACAACAAAGATGTGAAATGTTGAAAATCAGTTGAACAATGTCGTTATTAAAAAAAAATCGTGTAAGATGATGCATTTGTTGAAAATATTCGAAATCTTTTTGGTTTTCTTTATTTTTATTTATTTATTTTTTTTCGTTTATGAAGATTTGAAAATAAACTTCATAATTGTTTTCCAGGAATAGTTTTATTGTACGGTAGTATTTTAGGAAATAAATTTACCAAAAGGTAAGTACAAATCTCTATAACACATCTTTATGTTTATTCATTCCCTCCTGTTTGATGGACCTTTTTTTTAAAAAAATGATTTATCCATAATATAAGAAACAGAAACAACAAAAAAATAAATATTAATATTACTAATACATGATTAGTAACAGACAACACGATATTGTAGAATTAAATTCACAATATTTTATTCAAAACAAGGAATACCAGAAAAAAAAAATGAGAAAAAATCCTTATTCCATGGAGTTTCCAGGATAGGCACTTCTCCCGTGAGGAAAAAAATCTAATTTTGCTGGTTAGCGGAATTATATATATATATATATATATATATATATATATATATATATATATATATATATATATATATATATTATAGAAGTTTATTTTTTGAAATATTGTTAATTTTAATGTATACCGTTTTTATTTAACGAGCAGAGACTATTATGATAAAAACTGAATCAATTTGGTTTACACTGTACCTAAGATGGCAGACTTCTAACAACGTGGGGATGGAATTTCGTTTCTCCATACGTAAATACCAGGTTTATCATGTATAAAATTAACTTTTTCTTTGTAACATTGAATGGAAATAACATCTGACGAATTGTTGAAGATAGGAGACTTTTATGAACACATAAAACCATAAAATTGCCATTCCATTGGCGAAACGGCTGTAATGAAGAAATCCAAAATTATATAAACAAAAGTTACAAAAAAAGAAAAAAATGTAAGTCTTTGAATTTCAACAAGTTTTGTACTATATATATATATATATATATATATATATATATATATATATATATATATATATAAAGGAAAAATGAGAGAGAAGATAATAGAACTTCCATAAAATTTTAGATAAATTTAATTCGACCTAATCAGCCTTATTAAAAAATTTTGAATAAAAATGTTCAAATTTAATTAAATACCACATAAATACTCTTTTTATTCATCACGTTTCCTTGGGGACGAAATTCAGATTTATTACTTTGAATACGTTCAGAAAGATTCACCCTAGAATAAAACTTTTTTGGTTTTATTTAAAATAAAATCATTTCGGACAAAAGTCATATACTTTCACTTTCCTGCTCTTTATCTAAATATACTGATATCCTTTCAAAAAACGTTCTTCCGATTTGTTGTGGTTCCACGTAGGAAGAACTGCATGTAAATAGTGTAGGAAATAAATAGCCCTGTGTCCATTTATATAATCTTATATTTACGGACACACGCACAAGATGGAACACTCCTCGTATTGTCACGGACACACGCCCACAGCAAATTTTCATCCTTCGTTGAGTGAAGCGTAGGGTGGTTCGATAAATGAAGCAAATATAGAAGTTAATCACATGCAGAAAGCGACCACTTTTATACACATATATACTCTCTTTCTCTCTCTCTCTCTCTCTCTCTCTCTCTCTCTCTCTCACACACACACACACAGGCACACACACACACATACATATTGGAAGTTTGCAATAACCTCAATAAACTGCTGTGCACGTGTGTGTACGTAGGTGGCTCTTTAACCCAACTTAAGTCTTATACGAACGTTCACATATGTGACATAAAAACATTCGTCCTGGTAAGAGAGATCGCATGTTAATACTATGAATCCCAAATTTGATATCATGCCACTTTTAGAATTGCAAATTAAACCATAAATATGACAACTTATCACTTTAAGTCGTGCTATCATACACTAATAAAACTGTTCATCCTTCTCTCTCTCTCTCTCTCTCTCTATATATATATATATATATATATATATATAGAGAGAGAGAGAGAGAAAGAGAGAGAGAGAGAGAGAGAGCAGGATATATACATGGATGATGATTGCAACGTCTCGTCAGACGAGTGCCACTCCCTCAGACACTTAAAGTCCATGAGCCCAAATGCCTGAGGGAGTATCTATACAAAGATGATGTTACAGAATTTTAACTTTGTACGACAGCTAAGTCTTTCTCTCGGTTCAAAATGTTGAGATCCAGCAATAAGCAAAAGCAAGATAGCCAGCAACAAATTAAACTGCAGACCAGCTTAATGCGGATACTGGTCTCCCGCTTTATGGTTTTTTAAATCAGAGATTTGCTTCTCCTAGAAAGATTGCCTTCACCACGGCTTACGATAGTCCTCTCCACCCCAAGACACACACACACACACACACACACATACACACACACACACACACACACACACACACACATATGGTGCTAGTTGGCCGCTAACCCAGAAAAAAGGTTCATTCGCCCTTTGGAGGGGCTTGTTTTTAACTCTTCAGGGAGACTAGTTTCTGTCCTCACCAAACAAGTCTAGTGGGGGGACTAGTTTAGTCGCCGGTGACCCGATCATGAAGCAGGTAGTACTGGGTTACATGGTACGAGGCGCATATGACATGACCTGATATATACTTAAATATATACATATATATATACATATATATATATGTATATACATATATATATATATATGTTTATATATATGGTATTTATACAAAAATTATTGCCTACACATGTGCATACATGTTTCTGCTGCAATTCTTTTAGAAAAGCGGCGTGTTCATGCAAGATTTTATTTCTTTATAATATTGTTTACATAAATAAACACACTATAATTTCGCTGATATCGACAATCGAAAAAATCCGATGAAGGAAGGAAAACTGACTAAAGTTTTATTTATTACCACACATATTGAAAGGACTGACATGTAAAATCAACAAGTTCTTTGATATGACAGGGACGCATTCCAAATGAATGTTTCTGTTTAAATCAGAATTGAAGCATGATACTTGACTTTTTTTATTTTAAACTTCAATTCAAGCAATTATAAAAAAATAATATGTTTTTAAAATTAATAGTAAGTTGTCTACAATCCAATATAGACTACAATGTATTTTGGACTGAGTCACCGCGTGGAGGCATATGAAGCTTCCTCCCGGTGCACTGCGATGGGTCCTCAATCATAGCAGGAAATCAATCGATATGATTGACAAATGTGTGATTTCACTGATTTCGATGGCAATAAAAATGTTGGAGTATGAATCTCGGGCAACATCGGGTTTCTCTACTAGTATATACTAAGTACTGCTTACTGAATAATTATTCTGGAGAAAAGATAACATTTTATCTATATTTATCAACTTTGATCCGAGAGTTGCTGAAACTCTCGTAAAAATTGTGAAATTTTCTAAAATGTTATTTGTTCGATGATGTATGAATTTATATAAATGAGTCTTGCCACTGTAAGCCAGTAATTTATTGCCAAAGTTGCAATATAACTCTTTGTGTGAACGATTTTCTCATTACCATTATGAATAAATGTGATTCTTGATGTTTAGCTAATGATTCCGAAACTATATTATACATACACAGTGTCTTATTTGTAAGAAAGTTAATATTTCGCTTTCTAAATAAAATACACAACTTTTCCTTTCACTTTTTGTATTCTACGCCATTTTAATCAATAGATTATGTTTCTACTAGTAAAACAATTAGGTACCCTGATACTTTATGAGTTAAAAGAGAGGTGGGGGGCTTTCCAGCTCCTTTGAAAACTTCGTTGTCTGGTTCAGTATAAACAGAGAATAATAGTAATTAATCTTTAGCATCTCAGTACAATGCGAGAGTTAAGCTTTTAAATCCGAAATAAATCAAGAAATTGTAAACCACCTCAGCCAATGTAATCTACTTAGTGGCAAGCAATATGAATTCCGTCCTGCATGGTCAACTGTTGATATGCTGGATCAGATAGTATCAGTAAATATCTTGATGAAGCTTTCCAGATTAATATCTCTTGACATATCAATGGTCTGCGATAGTATCGGTCATAAGTGTTTATTTCACAAACGTGATAGCTATGTATTGCTTGGTAATCTCTTCACGACTATCGAATCTTTCTTGTAACAGTAGTTATTAAGAAAAGACCTGAAGAGAACTGAACTCCAATTCATGGCCTCTCTTTCCCAAACTTTCACAAAAAAAACTCGACTAGCTACAACCACTATCAACAATTTCCCCTACTCTATTTATGCCTTAATCTAAACGCAGATTCAATGAACAAAGCTTCTTTCCTATAACTACCCGTCTGTGGAACGCTGTTCCGCTGGCCTGCTTCCCAGTTGAATACAACACAATAGCCTTCAAATTCAATGTAAACAAGTTCTTGTTGAGCCGTCCCCATAAATAATCAAATTCTATCCAATTTAACATTAACCATTACTACACTACCACCTTATATTCATTAACCCTTATCCTCGCGTGGCCTTCAGGCCTTGATAAATGGTGACTCAGTAAAAGAAAGCAGATAGTACATATTGTAAGAACTAAATAAACATTATTAAGAACAGTATTCAGTATGAATATGATTTTCCGTTCACGAAATAATTCATTAAAATGGCTTGGTTATTTTCTGAAAATGCATTCTACTGGATTTCATATAATTCGTAAATAAATTTTTAAAGGAACTTACGTGGTGTTTATTATGAGATATGGAACGAACATTAACAATTTATGTTTATCCTTCATTTATTACTAAAGAAAAAAATCGTTTGTTTTTGTTGTTTTTTTTTTAGTTTAGACCTATTACCTGAAGAGAGCTGTATGAAACGTCCTAATCCAAAATGTCTGCTGTCTGGAATATACAAGGGATATAACTCACTCAGAGCTGGCATCAATTGTGATGGATGGCTCTCGTCTGGGTGAGGCCCCATGTTTTGATAAGCTTCTGGGTTTGACCTTTACTCCTGATCTGAAATGGAACACGTTCATCAAGTCTGTTGCCAAGGTCGCTGGAAAGATGGTGGGATCCTTCTACCGCTCCAGAAGATATCTCACTACTGATGCAATTCTCTATCTATATAAAAGCCAAGTACGTCGAAGGATGGAATACTCTTGCCATATCTGGGCAGGAGCTGCCAAAAACAGCCTATCATGCCTTGGCAGAGTACAAAATAGACTTCGTGGTTTAGTGGGGGATGCCCTTTTCTCTACCCTGCAACCTCTCTCCCACAGAAGAGACGTTGCGAGCCTATCCTTGTTTTATCGTTATTTTTATGGCAGGTGCTCGTCTGAATTCCAATCCCTGGCTGGTCCCCCCTCGCCAATCTTTCACGAAAAACACCCGTCTAGCTGAATCCACTGTGAAAAATTTCTCCCACTCTATATCTGTGCCTAAATCAAAACGCGGATTCCATGAACAAAGCTTCTTTCTTAGAACTGCACGCCTGTGGAACTCTGTTCCGTCTGCCTGCTTCCCACCTGACTACAACTTGGATGTCTTCAAGTCCAATGTTAACAAATTCCTAATGAACCGCCCCCTTAAGTAAACACTTCATCAAATCTCCACACTAACGTAATGTACTTGCAATAACCCTTATCCCTGAGTGGCTTCCGGGCCTTGATAAGTAGTGATCACTGTGTAAAAAAAAAAAACAGAAATGAATATCATTACAAGGCAAAGAGTTACTTTCTCTTTAAATATAAAAAAAATGTTCCTCATTTATTTTCTAGAGGAAACAGATGTTAATCTAACAGAAATATTTTTTTAAAAATCATATTTTTTCATTTCACAATTTAATTTTAAGGACTTAATTGACTGATAAAAAATAAAATGCATTACAGTTGACTGGATTGTCGAAATAGATTGGAGTCGATCTAAAGTAACCAGTAAATTATGTTTGTAAATAAATAATTGTTTCTAAAATCTTTAATATCACGAAGTAAACTTTGAGGATTGCTATTTAGTTCATTAAATGTAATGACTAAAACATATTTTGATATTTTCCATTAATAAACCTAAATACATTCATGTTGATCCAATTTAAAAAAGTAGAATGACTTTTGTGAAGAAAGTAGATTTTCAAAATCGGATTTGTAGTTCGGAAACTAACAGACTAAAATGATTACAGCGTTCGTAAACGCCAATCGTGACAAGTGTGATAATAGCAAATGCTATTTTATACGTATAAATGTCTGTTAGAAAGGTGCAAGAGCATTTGAATAAAAAATGTTAAGGCGTTTCGCAGCAATGTGTAGCATAACCATAGCGACCAGGTAAAATGCTAATGTCATATCAATTACGGTAAATGTGACACTGACCAAACAGTTCAAGTAATTTATTCATTGTTTTAAAATGAAGCGTACGCTATGATTTTTACACCGGCTGTCTGTGGAAGAACGCATTAAACTGTGTATCTTAATGAATTGGAGTGGAGATCAGTTTATTCTGTTTAAAGCAAAAATAGTCGCTCAATACAACTGGAATAATATCATGTAACAATTCTGAAAATCGAATTGGAATTGAATAAGCAAATGTTAAAAATGTTTGATATGTCTAGATTCTGTTGAACTTATATTCTGAAATGCTTTAAAAAAAATTTTAATGAAAATATTAAATGCATAAAAGTAAAAACATTTCACGTCGATAACTGTAACCTCTTGAAAAGCATTATTTATATAAGAACGTGTTTTTTTTTTTAAGAATAAATAGCTTAATTAATTTACAGTTCTGAATTATTGAAATGGGGGTTGATTGTTTGTATTACTTGCTTTGATCTTATCTTGAGTGTTATTTGAGCAATGTTTCGGTCAAAGTCGCCTTCGGTCTTCGTCAGGCATGTTAGTCGCTACCTTGGAAAAGAATGAGAAAAGTTACTGTCAAACTTGATTAGAGTCCCCTCCCTTTGTCAACCAAATTTTTCCACATATACGAAACTACGACAGAAAACAAAAACAAAAACAACTCCAAAAATACGAAACTATCGATGGAGCTAGTAACTTTTCTTCTTTTCCAAAATGACAACCAACATGCCTGAAAAAAGACGAAGGCTACATTGACCGAAATATTGCATAAATAACACTTAATTTAATAATGGCTTGTAAGAATCACTTTTCTACGAAATTTATGTTTAAAAGAAATATAAATAGTAAATAAAATGAAAAAGAATGACTGTTTGTGAAAAATAATATGCATAACTATGCACGAATATTGACTAATAGAGGTGTCAAAGAGTGCTTACTGTTAGTTAAATAAAATCAACTAATCTGTTATTACGGTAATCGCGAACGTAATATAAATTCCTTTGGAGTAGCCAATCAGAATGCTTATGAGATTAAAAATGTGTACGTAGATGAATTGTCCCCTGTTTCGACTGAAAATCTCGATTGCATTACATACAATAGCAAGATCGAAATATTAATAATAACGGTGTTATGAATTAATAAATACGTTGAGGAAGTCACCACGGCTTTTGCTGGGAATAAGTTATCACTGAAATATATGAACGAGAGTTTTCATGATTTTTAGCCTTTTACCTAAAAAATAATTTAAAAATGCAAAATGTTCATTCATATTTGCATAGCTTTTCCGTCAAATACAAATGGTTAATCCTATGATCTTAACACAGAATTAATCTTTTTAAGATTGTCGTTTTTCATCTAGAATGGCTGTCATAGCATGAGTTGTAACATTTTTAACTCAGTGGCCACGTTTTGCAGGAATTGTTTGTGTTATATAGTATGTGTGATACTAGCAGGGAGTCCCGACGTTGCCTGGAATTGATTAATGATTAACAAATATTTCATAATTCCAATAAGTTTATTGACATCGAAATCTGTGAAATCGCCCATTTGTCAATTAAATCGATTAATAGCTTGCACTGATCAGGTGTCCACCTTGATACTCTGGAATAAAACTTCAAATGCCCCCCTGCAATGACTTAGTCCACAATATATTGTCTTTACATTGCATTTTAGAGAACATAATGTTGATTTTATGAAATTATTTTTATATAATGATGAATTAAAGTATAAAATGAAAAGTCAAGTATCATGTTTCAATTCTGCTCTAAACAGAAACATTCATTTTGAATACACTTCTGTGTTATCAAAAAACATGCTGATGATTTTACACGCTGGACCCATCCGCTTGTGTAGTAATAAAACCTTCAATGCACTTGTGACCTTAGGCTGTATAAAAGTGCTAACCTTGGCCAAAACCAAAAGTTTCTTTTTAATGATTTATTTTTCGATTTTTCGATACTTATTGATGGTATTTCGATACAAATACATATAAGAACGCTTCCAGGTACATAAATTCCATTTCATAAAAATCGGTTTAGTCGTTTCGGAGTATATAGGGAACGAACTGACAGACACAAACACAGACACAGGGACCCAGATAAAGTGCCTTTTATATAAAAGTAGAGATATTTATAAATATATGGTATCCAATCCCATTACGGGATCTATTTTCTTTACCTTCTGTTAAGTTTTATATCATAATATTTAATGTTTTTGAATTGAAAATGCTAAACACATGTATTTTTCGTTTTGTTTTTTGTACTCGGTTCGGTTCGTAAAGGAGAACTTTTTCTAGAATTATTCCAATAAAGTGGGCCTTTTTGGGGAAGCGGGGTAAAAAATGGGAATTATAAGTAACAGTAAGAAAATTAATAATTCCCACTCTTAAAAGAATGAAAGAAAAAGTTACCGAAGAAGGCGTTTGTCGAAGGTTCTCGATATGTAAATAAAACGAATGATGCAAACCGTTAGAGAAATAGAAATGTAAACAGTTCTGAAAAGCATATACAACACTTTTTACTTTCTGAATGTTGTCTAGATTTCTTCAATTGATTTACGGTATACTTGCATTGTTGAATCAGGAAATGGCATCCGTTTTTTTCTTCATCAAATCAAATTTTTGTGATAAATTGATTTGAAAAAGTCAGCACTTGCGACAAAATCGATCACATATTTGTGGCATTATCAGCTAATTTTTGTTGACGCATATCAACCTAATTATGCTTATACGAGAACAAAATTTTTTGCCAGCAACATATATTGATTACCTGATAAAAATATCGATTACTCTTAACTGGATGATGGACATTGATGAAGATAAGTACACGAACTTGCGTGTTGCGTTATCATTGTTCAAACTTCAGGGCTTGAACTTTCGTTTCTTCGAACTCCTGGAATGCTCAGCGGCAGGGAGGTCTCTCATCAGATTCCAACGGTAGTCAGCCATTATTACTGTGTCTCAGCGACCCTAATACCTGATCTCCATCTTTTTCAGGTCCTGATGGAATCTCTTACCCTGCTCATCACTCATTGAACAAAGGTTTTCAGGAAACCAGTTCATAAGTGAAAATAGGTAGTGCATGTTGACGCTCATTTTGCAGCACAGGTTTTTGCAAGCAATCAGCATGTTGTTGATAAGTTCTGCGTAGTTTCTGGCGATATTGTTGCCAAAAAAGTTCTTCACTGCATGGACAACTGCTTTCCACGCTTCTAGTTCCACTTCGTTCATTGAGTTTTCAAATACTAGATGTCTGATGAGCTGCCGGGTCAGAGGATCGCCAAAGATACCAGTTTTCAACTTCTCTATGGTCAATCACGGAAGCCATTGGCACAAGTAAGTGAAACAGTCACCGTCTTTGTCCAAAACCTTAGTGCATTGCTTGATTAAACCGAACTTGATGTGCAGCGATGAGAAGAGTATTCTGTATCTGTCCACCAAAGTCGTTGAAGATGCTTCTGCATTTGCAAGACACCGATTCCTCTCGCACAGGCCAGTTCTTCGTGTATGCTGAGCATCGATTTTATGAAGATTTCGAGGATTTATAACTTCAAAATGATCCCTTTTCAACATAATCACCCAGAACTTTCGGACCGCAATACTTCTTGTCATTAAAATAATCATTTCCATCCAAAACAATTATTCGATATGACATTTTATATTCCCACCTGCTTCTTCTAAAGCGCTCCACACATGCGTACAAGTGAATAAAAAGATTAGAAAAAGAAAAGTGGTCATCACTCAAAAACTTGATCTGATTGGACAAAAACATTGTGAGTTTTTGGTTCAACGCATCAGATTCGTCCTAAATCAGCTGTAAAACACAGACAACAAATTCGTTGTTGACCAGTGTAATTAGTTGTTTAATAAGAAACGCTTGAAGACCGGGGAATTTCCATGCGTAATATAGTAAATAAAAGAAAAAGTAAACAGCTATTTGTATTCAACGATGTAATAGTTTATTCTGTGACAAAGATAGTGTGTAAAGAATTATGTATAAGTACGATAATAATTCCAAAAGTAAGGCCTCTTATTTATGAGCTTAAAAACTAAAATATTTAAGAACTACAAAGACGGAAGTGGTACGAATGAAACAATAAACTTTCTGTACTCTTGAATGTATTGTTCTACATAGTCACCACTATTCTTAATGCATATTTGCCAGCTTCTTTCGATACCTCGATCGAAAGATTCCACAGCGCGTTTAATCTCTATCGCTACTTTGAAATCGACGAACCCATCTCCTAACTGTGCTGACATCAGCAGGCGCCGTAGGATGTTTATCTATTCAATTTTTTCTCCATGGAAAAATGCAATGGCACATCTCTGCTCCTGACGCTTGTCCATGACAAGGGTTGCTTTCTTTAGGTTTCATACCATCAATATCTCTAACAGAGAGATTAATTTTTAAGGTCATGAATGCATGAGTTTAGATATAATAATGCAATCCATCTTATCCATTCGGGCGGAATAAAAAAATATACATAAGCACGGCCCAAAAAAAAAATGGAAAAATAAACAAGTAGTTGTTGTTTTTAAAACAAATTAAAACCTATCAAAATCCATTATGCAGCGAATTTCTTCCCAGAAAGATGAAAATCTAAATTTTATCATAAGATAAGCAAAATAATACAAAACTTTTTCTACTATTTTTAATAGAATTTAAAATTTTTTCAAACCACACCATTCACCGCCATTTTTATCGCGATCGATAAAGCATTAAAATATTTTTTTTAAACCAAATAATTTTTATTTTAGTCTAAATACGATTTAGGATGTTTTGCTATAAGAATATACAAAAACATTATAATACAAGTACCTGAAATTCAAATGATTCCATCTTTTTATATCACTCCATAGATTTGCGTAGCGAAATTTAAAAAAAAAAGTAAAAAACGAAATGATTTTCAATCATAACTTACGATATGGCAGATGACAGTTTTAGACAACATTTTTATAATCGATTTCAGTTGTTCGGTAATTATTTCTGAAAATCGTTTCTATGTATTATAAATTGATAGACAGAACTGCTGAAATATGACTATTCGTTTATGCTGTTATTCTTTGATTACAGTGAGAAATGCAGATGAAATGCAATCGAAGGTGAAGGAATGTTTTTTATTTGTTTTCAAAATATAACTTTATATGTAGGAAATAGTATAAGTTAAAAATGAAATAATAAATGATGGTATATTTAAAATTGTACCGGTGATCATGAGTTTCCATGTAAGATTTAATTGCAAAAGAGTAACATTATTTGCTGCCTTCTTTGTATGAGTATGTATTTGCTACATGCAGTTTATTCAGATTAAACGTAATACTTTGTAAACTGCTAGACTTTAGAATTCCTTTCCGGGTTCCCGCTTCCCAAACTGTACTGACATGCAGAAGTTCAAGTGTAATGTGAACAGACATCTTGCTGATAAACTCCCTACATAGTATCTCTGCAATTATGTCCCTGATAGTAGCCCCTACACCAAAGTGGCGTTGTGCCTTGTTTGGGGTGAAAATGTACTAATAAAAAAAAATAAAACAAAAATGAAGATGAAATGAAAGTATATCATTGTGAAACGTTTTAGGGGCTGCTGTAAGTATTGACGGTGAAAGGTTTGCTAAGGAAATGTTCGATTATTATTTTTATGTTTGAAGTTTTATGAGTAAAACTGATATTATTTTATATATATGTATATATATATATATATATATATATATATATATATATATATATATATATATATATATATACAGTGTATCATAAAAGTGAGTACACCGATCACATTTCTTCAAATATTTAAGTATTGGACAACACCGAAAAAATGATTTTTTGACACAATGAAAAGTAGTCTGTCTGCAGATTATATAACAGAGTTAATTTATTTTCCCCTCAAAATAACTCAGCATATAGCTATTAAAAGCTAAATCCCTGGCAAAAAAAAGTGAGTACACCCCTAAGGAACTACACCCCTAAAAAGTGAGTATATTCCTAAAAGGAACTACACCCTTAAATGTCTAAATTGAGTACTGCTTTTTCCCCTTAAAAATGTCATGTGACTGATTAGTGTAACTATGCCATGTGTTCTTAGCAGGCAGGTGCATTCAAATTTGTAGTGCAGCTCTCACACTCTCTCTTACCAGTCACTGAAAGTTCCAACATGGCAGCACATGGCAAAGAACTCTCTGAGGATCTTAAAAAACGTATTGTTTCGCTACATAAAGATGGCCAAGGCTACAAGAAGATTGCTAACACCTTGGAACTGAGATGCAGCACAGTGGCTAAGATTATCCAGCATTTGGAAAAAGCATAGTCTACTCAGAATAGGCCTCGGGTAGGTAGTCCAAAGAAGCTAAGCGCACGTGCTGAGCGTCACATCCAAATGCTTTCTTTGAAAGATCGGCGTAGGAGTGCTGTTAGTATTGCTGCAGAGATTAAAGAGGTTGGGGCTCAGCCAGTTAGTGTTCAGACCATACGCTGCGCACTACATCAAATTGGTGTGCATAGCTGTCACCCCAGGAGGAAGCCTCTTCTGAAGGCAATACACAGGAAAGCCGCTAACAGTTTGCTGAAGACATGTCAACAAAGCCCATAGATTACTGGAACCATGTCTTATGTAGTATCTGTCTCGGCAGATACTGCAAGCAAAGACCATATGTGGGGGAAGCCTCACATATAAGATCTTCGTCAATGTAGGGACAACCCTTCATACCAATTGTCACTATCCCCGGGGAGTTAGTCCCCATTTCTCCTCATCTCCTCACATTAAAAATCGGTCTTGTGTCTATTTTTCTCGGCGGGGGAGCAAATAAATACCCTTTGCCTTTTGGCCACGATCAAAATGTAGTATCTGTTCTTACTACATGCTGTACGTATGTTTGTAACTTTGTGATATAAAGTGGGGGTATCACTTTTCTGTATTAATTTAATGGAAAATGATCACCCAGTTTACAACCAGTCAGTCTCAAAGCCATTCAAATCATTCTCCAGATAATTCAAGTTGTTTTAGAAGGATTCCAGTTATTTTTTAAGCATTCAAGTCATTCTTAAGGTCATTCAATTCATCCTTAAGGTCATTAAAGTCATTCTAAGTCATTTATTTTTTATTTATTTAAGTCATTTCAGCCCATTTTTCGGTCATTTTAGTTTATCTTTAAGAATGTCATGTCAATCCTACATTCACGCATTCATGCATTACACGAGAGTACGCGACTAATGGCTATCGGCCTTGTTAAGTTTCAGACTGGTTTAATATTGCAACACTGAAGGAAAAATCTAATTATGTGCAATCAGGTATACAGAGTGAAAGGCAATTTTCCCTTTGCGAACGTAGAATTTTTTTATGTATAAGACCCATCTTTAGATAATGTAAAGTCAGTAGAAAGACCTTCTCTGTTTATACTTATAAAGTATACATTTATATTTATAGTATACATTTATACTTATAGTATACATTTATATTTATAGTATACATTTATATTTATAGGATAAAGTATACTTTTATACTTATAGGGTAAAAGTTTATCTGGTTAAATTGAGAATTCCAATTAGCAAGAATAGCCATGAAAAATTCAGGATTCGTATTTACAATGCCTCCCCACGGAACAGAGTAAGACACCAGGGTCGTTTTTATAACTGTGGAAAAAAAGAACAAAAATTAAAAATTTGTCTCAGTCGTGAACGATTTCTCCTCCACTGAGAGAGAACAAGAAATTGAAGCGCAGCATCTGAAGAACATATACTACACTTTGATCTTGGCCCGAATATTGAATTTAAAATAGGTGAAAGTTGAATTTTTAAGAGCAGAAATAAATATAAACCCTTCAATTCGCTTTAATTTATCCAGTTTTTAATTAAACGAGAATAAAAATCATAATATCTTATAAAAATATTTTTTTAAAATTACAATATATTATTTATAAGTAATACTAAGTACTGAGCATACCTATAAATATTCAAATATAATTTTTATTTTCATATTTTATAATATATTATAATTTTTATAATATAATTATATAATATATAATACTTATAATGTTAATAATATAATTATAGATTTTCATATGTGAAAAAATATTATAATTTTTATGTGCATTTAATTAGAGACTGGAGATATTAGCAAAATGAATAGAAGGATATATATATATATATATATATATATATATATATATACAGAAGGATATATATATATTTATATATATATATTTATATATATATATATATATATATATATATATATATATATTTATATATAAATATATTGTGTGGGGGGTGCGGTTGACTGCGGTTGAGTGCAGTTTTATGTATAAACTAATGATATTTCAGTACTGTACTGACACGGGTATGTACTTATATATATATATATATATGTGTGTGTGTGTGTGTGTGTGTGTGTGTGTGTGTGTGTGTGTGTATGTGTGTGTGTGTGTGTGTGTATGTGTGTGTGTGCGCGCGTGTATAAATTAGGGTGTATATATATGTATATATTTAGTATATCATTTCAATATATATACACTCATAATATTAAAAAGGTACAATAATATTAAGCGAATATATAAATAAATGTAATCATTTACTTCAAGAGTGCTCACTCAGTGAGCAGAGATTAGTAGTAGTATAAAAATATATTTATATCAAGTAAGCTACATAGAAACTCTATTGTTTACTTTCAGAAGCTAATCATCGCACTAAATACGTTTAGTCTGCAGATTTTCTTCGGAAATTAAACATGAACGTTTCTGTGTAGCTTACTTGCCATAAATATATTTTCATACCACTATATATATATATATATATATATATATATATGTATATATATGAGAGAGAGAGAGAGAGAGAGCGAGAGAGAGAGAGATTTCGCATGATTATTTTTTTTAAACGAATGTCTTCGAAAGATCTCAGCCACTGCCTAGAACACGCACGCACAATCATTGCTAGTAGATAGCTGCAAGCATCTGTGGACAGATGACACATTCAATTCCAAGCCCAAAAAGCCAAAGACTTTTAAGAGTACAACACCCACCTGTGAACACGTGCTGAAAGACAAGTCGAAACATCCCCCGCGCGCCCACACACATGCGTAGGGGTAACGGAGAAACGCTGAAGAAAGTTATAATAATTGATACGAGATTGTGAGAGCGAGTTTGGAATAATAGTGTTTAAACGCGTCATAAACGAAAGAATACAAGGACAGGAATTACCTTTAAAGACAGTACGGTTAACAGAAGGAAATGGATAAACCTGTAGAAAATCACATCATAGGTGAGTTTCTTTTTCGACTACTTGATTTATTATCAAAAGAAAAACGAAAAAAAGGAACCGACTACATTCCATTTATAAAACGAAAATCAACAGTTATGGCTGTCCGTTTGATTGTTTTATAATCCGCCATATTTGTGTCTTTATTCATATATTATGACTTAAGAGTATCTTTCGATTCTATTATACAATAGTATTATTTTTTCTTTGGTTTAAAACCACAAAATGAACCAAAATAATCAACTTGTCCTTACAATTCTTTTACTGTTTATCCATTTACTGAAATGTTTTTAAACTACTTTCAAGTATTTAAGGCCAGGAAGTCAACAACCTTTCTTTTTTTATTTCTTTTTTTTTTTCAATTCATATTTCATACAAAATGGCTATCACGTTGACTGTACCGTGAGCGTAACAAAATAACAAAATGCTTTGGAAGCTTTCAATCTGTTAATTAAGTAATTGTACTGATGTTTACCGGCTAAAATTTAATCTCACTCTTCATTGGTGCTATCAAGCATAAAAAATTATAAGTTTCAACTATGTCATTAATATTTTAATGAACAAACCTCTCCCTGACTTTCTTTCGCCAATAGGTTTGATTTAATTTAGAGTACTTTAATACTTGTGCATAAATAAATCCCATATATATATATATATATATATATATATATATATATATATATATATATATATTACAGAAAATTCGAACAACGTCGGTACTATCGGTTTCAAATCAAAACAAGGAGGACCGAAAGTTGGTCACTCATGTCGAATACTCTATGTCTTGAAACCGACGGTAACGATACTGTTTTTTTATTTTTATTTATTTATTTTTTTTTTTTTGACACTACATAAAAATATACTACGTTCTTAATTTTGGATTTTTCTTAATAATCAAGTATTCTGTTGGTCTTTTCCGCTAACCTTACATGCATATATATATATATATATATATATATATATATATATATATATATATATATATATATATATATATATATATATATATATACACAAAGCAAATGAGAGAAAATGCTCAGTTATTGAGGAAAATTATATATTAAATACTGAAAACAATTTAAACAATATATTACTGTATGGTTTTTCATGAGCATATATATATATATATATATATATATATATATATATAGAGAGAGAGAGAGAGAGAGAGAGAGAGAGAGAGAAATATTACTGCTTTATATGCATTATAGACTACGTTGATCCGTTACGTAACAGCAACAACTAGTATTCCATTTGAA